>NC_091218.1:4853697-4888697 GCF_040958095.1 Procambarus clarkii | reverse complement strand
GGCATAGACGACGTTAGTCTCTTTTAAAGCGTTCTGTTTTGTGTCTGGAGAAAATTCGTGTTAGAATTATTAATCTTACTTTTTCGGTCATATTTAATAATATTTGTCTACAGGAAAGACTGCTACCAAAATATACTAATATATATATATATATATATATATATATATATATAACTTTAGAACACTTTCCCACCAGGAGACTCGAACCCTAGCCAGCGCAGAAGCCTTCCAGCAACTGGCATAACAGGTACGCCTTAACCCTCTCCACCACCTGCTCAGACCCTTAAAAGAGAGGGTAATTTCGGAGTATTTAAATACCACAGAGATCACCACCTCCCAAGAGCACTAGAGCAAGTGAGGGGTCATTTAGACGTTAATTTCATCAAGTCCCTGTTAATATGGGAAGACACAGTGTCTATGCTTAAGGCACAACTCTCCTAAACACGAGAGTCAAGTATACAACTTTAGAACACTTTCCCACCAGGAGACTCGAACCCTAGCCAGCACAGAAGCCTTCCAGCAACTGGCATAACAGGTACGCCTTAACCCTCTCCACCACCTGCTCAGACCCTTAAAAGAGATGGTAATTTCGGAGTATTTAAATACCACAAAGATCACCACCTCCCAAGAGCACTAGAGCAAGTGAGGGGTCATTTAGACGTTAATTTCATCAAGTCCCTGTTAATATGGGAAGACACAGTGTCTATGCTTAAGGCACAACTCTCCTAAACACGAGAGTCAAGTATACAACTTTAGAACACTTTCCCACCAGGAGACTCGAACCCTAGCCAGCACAGAAGCCTTCCAGCAACTGGCATAACAGGTACGCCTTAACCCTCTCCACCACCTGCTCAGACCCTTAAAAGAGATGGTAATTTCAGAGTATTTAAATACCACAAAGATCACCACCTCCCAAGAGCACTAGAGCAAGTGAGGGGTCATTTAGACGTTAATTTCATCAAGTCCCTGTTAATATGGGAAGACACAGTGTCTATGCTTAAGGCACAACTCTCCTAAACACGAGAGTCAAGTATACAACTTTAGAACACTTTCCCACCAGGAGACTCGAACCCTAGCCAGCACAGAAGCCTTCCAGCACATGGCATAACAGGTACGCCTTAACCCTCTCCACCACCTGCTCAGACCCTTAAAAGAGATGGTAATTTCGGAGTATTTAAATACCACAAAGATCACCACCTCCCAAGAGCACTAGAGCAAGTGAGGGGTCATTTAGACGTTAATTTCATCAAGTCCCTGTTAATATGGGAAGACACAGTGTCTATGCTTAAGGCACAACTCTCCTAAACACGAGAGTCAAGTATACAACTTTAGAACACTTTCCCACCAGGAGACTCGAACCCTAGCCAGCACAGAAGCCTTCCAGCAACTGGCATAACAGGTACGCCTTAACCCTCTCCACCACCTGCTCAGACCCTTAAAACAGATGGTAATTTCGGAGTATTTAAATACCACAAAGATCACCACCTCCCAAGAGCACTAGAGCAAGTGAGGGGTCATTTAGACGTTAATTTCATCAAGTCCCTGTTAATATGGGAAGACACAGTGTCTATGCTTAAGGCACAACTCTCCTAAACACGAGAGTCAAGTATACAACTTTAGAACACTTTCCCACCAGGAGACTCGAACCCTAGCCAGCACAGAAGCCTTCCAGCAACTGGCATAACAGGTACGCCTTAACCCTCTCCACCACCTGCTCAGACCCTTAAAAGACCCTGGAAATACTCCGAAATTACCATCTCTTTTAAGGGTCTGAGCAGGTGGTGGAGAGGGTTAAGGCGTACCTGTTATGCCAGTTGCTGGAAGGCTTCTGTGCTGGCTAGGGTTCGAGTCTCCTGGTGGGAAAGTGTTCTAAAGTTGTATACTTGACTCTCGTGTTTAGGAGAGTTGTGCCTTAAGCATAGACACTGTGTCTTCCCATATTAACAGGGACTTGATGAAACTAACGTCTAAATGACCCCTCACTTGCTCTAGTGCTCTTGGGAGGTGGTGATCTTTGTGGTATTTAAATACTCCGAAATTACCATCTCTTTTAAGGGTCTGAGCAGGTGGTGGAGAGGGTTAAGGCGTACCTGTTATGCCAGTTGCTGGAAGGCTTCTGTGCTGGCTAGGGTTCGAGTCTCCTGGTGGGAAAGTGTTCTAAAGTTGCATACTTGACTCTCGTGTTTAGGAGAGTTGTGCCTTAAGCATAGACACTGTGTCTTCCCATATTAACAGGGACTTGATGAAATTAACGTCTAAATGACCCCTCACTTGCTCAGCCCGTCCTCCAAAAATGGGGTGGTAAATGTAAGGAGACAAATAAGTGCAATTATGTACTATTCATAGCAGTTAGAAATTGTACTTATTTTCACTTAGTATTAAATCGTACTGTCAAATATATTGTGAATATTTGAGTTTACCTTAAAAACTGAATAGAAAACCACAACCTCACCTAACCGTCTTAGTTTTTGAAGATAATAATTTTATTGCTTCTTAATTACAATTAGTACTTAACCTATAGCTATATTGATATTACAGTTTTATAAAACTAATAAAACAAAACTAAAATATATCAATAAATTGTAAAGAAACTCAGGATATTTTAAAATTTTGTATAAAATCTATATTGTTTAATAAACCTGAAAAAGAAATTCTTGATATTTAAAACTTGTGTATTGCTATTTGAAATTGAAAACTGCATCCTAAAATTCTGAGTGTCTTAACAGAAAACGAGGAGAATTAAATCGGGGGAGGGAGTTGGGTAAATGTAACAGCCCCATAAGTGCAATTATGCACTGGTTATGACAGTACGAAAGTGTACTTATTACACTTAGCATTAAATCGTACTGTCAATTCGGAGGATGGGTTGCACTTGCTCTAGTGCTCTTGGGAGGTGGTGATCTTTGTGGTATTTAAATACTCCGAAATTACCATCTGTTTTAAGGGTCTGAGCAGGTGGTGGAGAGGGTTAAGGCGTACCTGTTATGCCAGTTGCTGGAAGGCTTCTGTGCTGGCTAGGGTTCGAGTCTCCTGGTGAGAAAGTGTTCTAAAGTTGTATACTTGACTCTCGTGTTTAGGAGAGTTGTGCCTTAAGCATAGACACTGTGTCTTCCCATATTAACAGGGACTTGATGAAATTAACGTCTAAATGACCCCTCACTTGCTCTAGTGCTCTTGGGAGGTGGTGATCTTTGTGGTATTTAAATACTCCGAAATTACCATCTCTTTTAAGGGTCTGAGCAGGTGGTGGAGAGGGTTAAGGCGTACCTGTTATGCCAGTTGCTGGAAGGCTTCTGTGCTGGCTAGGGTTCGAGTCTCCTGGTGGGAAAGTGTTCTAAAGTTGTATACTTGACTCTCGTGTTTAGGAGAGTTGTGCCTTAAGCATAGACACTGTGTCTTCCCATATTAACAGGGACTTGATGAAATTAACGTCTAAATGACCCCTCACTTGCTCTAGTGCTCTTGGGAGGTGATGATCTTTGTGGTATTTAAATACTCCGAAATTACCATCTCTTTTAAGGGTCTGAGCAGGTGGTGGAGAGGGTTAAGGCGTACCTGTTATGCCAGTTGCTGGAAGGCTTCTGTGCTGGCTAGGATTCGAGTCTCCTGGTGGGAAAGTGTTCTAAAGTTGTATACTTGACTCTCGTGTTTAGGAGAGTTGTGCCATATATATATATATATATATATATATATATATATATATATATATATATATATATATATATATATATATATATATATATATATATATATATATATATATATATATGACAATGTCAGACCACGGAGGAAAAATGAAACAGGAAATTTCCTTAAGTACTTTCGTATATTAAATACATCTTCAGAAGGTCATTTTACAGATCGAGTGATGGGTATAAATAGGCAGGAAGGAGTGGTGAAGTAAGGTGAGGTACAATACTTGGACAACGCAGAAGGCCCATTGGCCCATCAGATGCACCCAATTGGCCCATCCGATGTAGCCCAATGGCCCATCTGATACAGCAGACATACAAGCATAATGCATAGGTAATTATAACATAAAGAGGTAAATATATACAATAAATTAGTGAGACAAATGTTTTTCAATGATTCTACTTAAATCGCCCTTTAGCTGATCTATTAGAAATGGATCTAAGTTATATAGACCACTGCTAATATTCAAATTACTTTCTTTGGTGATCTGTATCAAAGCGGATTCTATTATGTTTCTGTTATAGGTGCTTTTACAATTTGTTATTGAAGACGCACTCTCCCAATCAATTTGGTGAGCTTTTTCTGACAAATGCACAAACAAAGCATTAGATAATTGGCCATGTCTTACAGAGTATTTATGTTGCGATATTCTACATTTTAAATCTTTAGATGTTTGCCCGACATAGAACTTATTACATTCCTTACAAGGTATTTTATAAATGACGCAATTATCACTACGAGGGCTTAATCAGTTTTGACGTTTGTTCTTTGTTCACAAAGGTACCGGTCGATGATATTCTCGATTATCTTGCTCGTGAACTAATGAGCCATGACTTACCTCTTTCTGCTGATATTATTGTCAGTCTTGTTAAGTTGTGCATTAAAGAATGTAAATTTACCTTTAATAATGAGTATTATTTACAGACTTTTGGAATGGCAATGGGGACTCCTCTATCGCCATTGCTCTCAAACCTGTACATGGAATTCTTTGAAAAGAAATTTGTTTCAAAAATAACTCCTGGTATCATTCCTTGGTTTAGATATGTTGATGATATCTTGTGTATTTGGCCTTCAGATGTAAACACAGACGAATTTGTAGCCAAACTTAATGACCAAGTCACCTCCATAAAATTTACTATGGAGACTGAAATTGATAAATGTTTGCCATTCTTAGATGTGCTTATTCATAGGGAAAACTCTTCATTAAAGTTTAGTGTTTACAGAAAACCTACGAACAATTTATCTTATGTTCATTATTTTTCAGGGCATAAATACAATGTAAAAAAGTCAATTTTTTCTTCAATGTATTTAAGAGCTCTTCGAGTTGTGAGTCCAGAATTCTTAGACGAAGAATTTAAGAATATTGATTCGATTGGTCTTAAGCTTTGTTACCCACTGATTTTTTTGGAAGTTTGTCGTAACAAAGCTCGTCGTACATATTATAATAATGTATGCAGTGAAAGGATTCGCCCAAAGAATGTGTTATGTTTACCATATTTCTCTGGGTTTGAGAATATTGTCAAGGCCTTGAAACTTTTTAATATAGATGTAATGTTTAGCTACGAAAACACTGTTGGTAAGCTATTAGTAAGGAACAGCCCTCGTAGTGATAATTGCGTCATTTATAAAATACCTTGTAAGGAATGTAATAAGTTCTATGTCGGGCAAACATCTAAAGATTTAAAATGTAGAATATCGCAACATAAATACTCTGTAAGACATGGCCAATTATCTAATGCTTTGTTTGTGCATTTGTCAGAAAAAGCTCACCAAATTGATTGGGAGAGTGCGTCTTCAATAACAAATTGTAAAAGCACCTATAACAGAAACATAATAGAATCCGCTTTGATACAGATCACCAAAGAAAGTAATTTGAATATTAGCAGTGGTCTATATAACTTAGATCCATTTCTAATAGATCAGCTAAAGGGCGATTTAAGTAGAATCATTGAAAAACATTTGTCTCACTAATTTATTGTATATATTTACCTCTTTATGTTATAATTACCTATGCATTATGCTTGTATGTCTGCTGTATCAGATGGGCCATTGGGCTACATCGGATGGGCCAATTGGGTGCATCTGATGGGCCAATGGGCCTTCTGCGTTGTCCAAGTATTGTACCTCACCTTACTTCACCACTCCTTCCTGCCTATTTATACCCATCACTCGATCTGTAAAATGACCTTCTGAAGATGTATTTAATATACGAAAGTACTTAAGGAAATTTCCTGTTTCATTTTTCCTCCGTGGTCTGACATTGTCACATTCTTAATCACGTGTTTATTTTCGTGATATACACATATATATATATATATATATATATATATATATATATATATATATATATATATATATATATATATATATATATATATATATATATATATATATATATATATATATATATATATATATATATATATATATATATATATATATATATATATATATATATAAAAATATATGTATGCCATATACATATATATGCTATGTTGTATGCTACAACTTGGCTGATAATAAAGCCATTCACAACTGCAGGCCTAATAAAAAAAGGTGGCACAGCAATATCTTACAAAGATACCTTCATCTGCAATAGTGTCATTAGTAATAGAGACGACTATTGTGAATATACCTTTGCCAAGTTCTCCAGTAAATCCCTTAAATCCTCCTTGACTATAAGTGCCATCTATAGATTTCCCAATACCAACATAGCTTCATTCCCAGATAACGTAAGGAATCTTATCATAAATAACAATCTCAACAAAAATCAAACCAACTTAGTGGTTTGTAATGGTGAACAAAACATGCAGATACTTATATATAACCTGTGAATAGAGTGAAATAACAGCAAAACTATTTGTTTATTGTTTTATGACCATAATAATTGAATCACTAATATGATTCACTAATATATAATCCTAATAATAATCAATAATATATAATCCTTTGAGCATGCTGCATATCTTTCAGTCTCTTTGCAATTTGAACAAGAGGGTTTTTAATTGATCGAACCATATTCTTGAAGTAAAGTAAAGTAAATGAGATGTATTCCATATTTTGCAAAATATACGATGAAGGCACACAAACATTCATACCAAAACAGAGATGCAGGCCTAGGAAACAGGGTTGGTTCAACAGAAATTGCGAGAGAGCCAGAGATTAAGACACAAGCATGGAATCATTAGAAGAGGCCAAACCCCCAAACATACCAGCGATGCAAAGATGCGAGAAGCAACTACACGTCAGTAAGGAGAGAGGCAGAGAGGAACTTTGAGAATGGTATAGCAGACAAATGTAAATCAGATCTAGGCATTTTCTATAAATTCATTAAAAGCAAGCTGCATGTAAAGGATAATATTCAGATGTTGAAAATGGGGGACAGATACGCGGAAAATGAAAAGGAAATGTGTGAAACATTTAAGGAAAAGTTCCAAAGTGTGTTTGTATAAAATGAGATCTTCAGAGAACCAGACAATAAGAATTCCAGAGAACAACAGAGCACATAGAGGTGTCTAGAGACAAAGTGAAACAAATATTCTTGGAGCTAAGTAGGAACAAAGCAGTTGGCCCAGATGGAGTTTCACCATGGATTCTGAGAGAATGTGCACCTGAGTTCACCATACCACTTCAGCGGATTTTTCAGACATGCCTGTGTACAGGAGTCATATCAGATGTGTGGAAAAAGGCTAACATAGTTCCAATTTACAGAAGTTGCAGCAGGGAAGACCCCCTCAATTTTAGACCTGTATCACTGACAAGTGTAATACTCAAAATATTGGAAAAAATAATTAAAACTAAATGAGTAGAGCAACTGGAGAGAAACGATATAATATGAGACAGACAGTATGGTTTTCGATCTTGAAAATCCAGTGTATCAAATTTACTCAGTTTCTATGATCGAGCCACAGAGATTTTGCAGGAAAGAGATGGTTGGGTTGACTGCATCTATCTGGACCAAAAATAGACTTTCAATAGTCTCACATAAAAGGTTGTTCTGAAAACTGGAACATATTGGAGGGGTGACAGGTAAGCTTCTAACATGGATGAAAAATTTTCTGATAGAAAAATGAGAGCAGTAATCAGGGGCAATCAAACTGGAGAAATGTCACAAGTGGAGTACCACAGGGTTATTCTTGAACTGGTGATGTTCATTGTCTACATAAATAATCTGCCAAATGCAATACAGAATTATATGAACATGTTTGCTGATGATGCTAAGATAATAGGAAGGATAAGAAATTTAGATGATTGTAATGTCTTTCAAGAAGACCTGGACAAAATAAGTATATGGAGCACCACTTGGAAAATGGAATGTAATGTAAATAAATGCCATGTTATGGAATGTGGAATAGGAGAACATAGACCCCACACACAACCTATAAATTATGAGGAAAGTCTTTAAAGACTTATGATAAAGAGAGAGATTGGGGTGGTTCTTGATAGGAAACGATCACCTGAGGACCACATAAAGAACGTTGTGCGAGGAGCCAATGACACGCTTTCTAACTTCAAAATTGCTTTTAAATACTGTACATGGATGGCGAAATACTAAAGAAATTATTCATTACTTTTGTTAGGCCAAAGCTAGAATATGCAGTGGTTGTATAGTGCCCATATCTTAAGGGGGCTTTAGATTCGTATATGCCAAAAGGAAAACTGGTTCGAGTTCAATCAAACTTTTTTGACGTGTTGTATATGAAAAGGGTTTCATCTGGTCCAATTCTCAGCATCGTAGCATAAATAGGAAGGGAGAAACAAAATATTGAATTGTCAAAAAATTTCCAAAATGATCAAAAACAATTATCAAACACACGTGTCAACTGAAATCATGTCTATGACTCTCAGCTATCACAATAGCATATATTAAAAATATATATATATAATTAGCTTTATTAAAAAAAAGTTAAAAAAAATGTTTTTTTTTTTCGTTTTTTTAATTTTATTTTTCTTATTTATCGGACGATTTGCATGAAACTTATACACCTGACGGCTCATAAGCCTATCTATAAGGGTGCAAAGGGGGCCAGGAAATTGGTTATGTCAACCTCAGCCACAGATGGCAGCACCTTAGACTTTATTTTTTACTTATTTATTTCAAGTAACAAAAATTCTTATAACTCATTTTTTATTCAATTTGCATGAAACTTACACCTTATATGTAGTGTATGTCTCTAAAATCTAGCACAAGCTTTGCTTCCTAAGTTCATTTATTGATTTTATAATAGCAATAAACATGATATATTTGCATAATTTTAGGGGGGGAACTTTGACTATTTGCATTAGGAAAACTAAAGATGTGTTTGGAAAATCCCTTCCTACAGATACTTTATTATATGCTAATGAGACAGAAAATTGTCATAGAATGATTATATCTGAAAGGTGTGGTTGTTTATAAACACTTGAAAATGTGCAATATTCGTTGAAAAAAAATCTCCCTTTCTATCTAGAACTGCAGTACTGAAACTTGGAACAATTGCAGCCCTTTTCATATACAACTAGTCAAAAAATATTGGTTGACATTGAACAACTTTTAAAAAACTAACTGACCCCTCTTAAGAAGCACATCAACAAACTGGAAAAAATGCAAAGACATGCTGCTAAGTGGCTCCCAGAACTGAAGGGCAGGATCTATGAGAAGACATTAGAGGCATTAAATATTCCAAAACTAGAAGACAGAAGGAAAAGAGAAGATATGATCACTACGTACAAAACAGTAACAGGAATTGATAAACTTGATAGGGAAGATTTCCCAAGACCTGGAATTTCAAGAACAAGAGGTTATAGATTTAAGCGAACTAAACAAAGATGCCGAAGAAATGTAAGATAATTCACTTTTGCAAACAGAATGGTAGACGGTTGGAACAAGTTAGGTGAGAAGGTGGTGGAGGCCAAAACCGTCAAAAGTTTCAAAGCATTATATGACAGAGTGCTGGGAAAATGGGACACCACGAGTGTAGCTCTCATACTGTAACTACACTTTGGTAATTACATATGACAGTGTCAGACCACTGAGGAAGAATTGAAACAGGGATTTCCTTAAGTACTTTCGTATTTCAATAATATATCTTCAGAAGGAATCATTCCTCCTGAAATAATTTACATTTACTTGATTCCTTCTGAACATGTATTATTTAAATATGAAAGTACTTAAGGAAATTCCTGTTTCAATTCTTCTTCCATGGTCTGACACGGTCACATTTTTCACCACATGTTAATTTCCATGATTTACACATATACACACAAATTTATACACACACGCACACATATAATTATATATATTATATATTATATATATATATATTATATATATATATATATATATATATATATATATATATATATATATATAATATATATATATATATATATATATATATATATATATATATATATATATATATATATATATATATATATATATATATATATATATATATTATATATATGCGGAAAATCCACAGAGAAATATGAAATGAGGTGAACGTTTCGGCTTTGTTAAAGCCTTTGTCAACACCAAACTGACTCACTGACTCACTGACTTTAGTCAGTTTGGTGTTGACAAAGGCTTTAACAAAGCCGAAACGTTCACCTCATTTCATATTTCTCTGTGGATTTTCCGCATAAAATGATCAGTGTTTTGTGATCGTCAATTGCATATATTATATATATATACTGATAATTAGCTAAAAATATATTCAAGTAAATGTAAATTATTTTACCTTGCATCTAGATCCACCAAGCCTGTATGGTGTGCATTTCAGTACTTCGGAAATCTGGAACGATCTGGAATCTCTTATCTGCAATGAAACAATACATATTATTGCACTTACCACAATACCACACAAGAATCAGTACGTCTTACCACACAAGAATCTTACCACACAATCAGTACGACTGTTTTCAGCGAGCCACTGAACACACTGAAGATTGATAACCCAAATGAATTTTTCATGGATATGATACCAACATCAAATCATATATCAGATGTCATCCTATCCCCATTGGATTTTGAAGAAGCCATAGACAGTATGCCTATGCACTCTGCACCAGGCCCTGACTCTTGGAACTCTATATTCATCAAGAACTGTAAAAAAAACGTTATCGCAGGCCCTTCACATTCTTTGGAGACAAAGCCTAGATACTGGCATTATCCCTGACATACTAAAACAGCAGAGATAGCACTGCCCCATAAAGGAGGAAATAAGGCAGAGGCAAAAAACTACAGACCGATAGCACTAACATCGCACATCATAAAAATCTTTGAGAGAATGCTAAGAAGTAAGATCACAAAATACATGGAATCACAGCATCTCCATAACCCCAGACAACATGGTTTCAGAACAGGGCGCTCTTGTCTATCACAGCTGCTGGCCACTCTGACATGGCACTTGATGCCATGGAAGACAAACAAAACGCTGATGTAATTTACACATTTCGCAAAAGCCTTTGACAAATGTGACCATGGTGTTATAGCACATAAAATGCGTTCAAAAGGAATTACCGGAAAAATAGGCAGATGGATATACAATTTCCTGACTAATAGAACTCAATGTGTAGTAGCCAACATACAACATACTCATACACATACTGAATCATACACACACACTGAATGCTATGATAAAGGAACAAAAACATTTATACCAAAACAAAGATGCAGAACTAGGAAACAGGATTTGTTCAACTGAAATTTCAAGATGGCCAGAGACCAAAAGACACAAAAATGGAATCAATATACGAAGAGGCCAAACCCCCAAACATACCAGTAATACAAAGAGAAACAACTACACGGCAGTGAGGAGAGAGGCAGAAAGAAATTTTTAAAAAAAGGAACAAACAAATGTAAAGCAGAACAAACCATATTCTATAAATACAGCAACAACCAATTGCAGGTAAAGTTTAATATTCAGAGCTTTTAAATGCATGGATGGCAAAATACTCAAGAAATTGTTCACGACTTTTGTTAGACCAAAGCTGGAATATGCAGCGGTTGTAGGGTGCCCATATCTTAAGAAGCACATAAACAAACTGGAAAAGGTGCAAAGACATGCTACTAAGTGGCTCCCAGAACTGAAGGACAAGAACTATGAGGAGAGGTTAGAGGCATTAAATATACCAAATATACTACACAAATATATATACTACACATGCACAATAAACTACCCTACACAGGCTGAGTATGGTGTGTACAATAAATTATTAGCTAAAAGATAAGACTGAGTTTGTATAAATGGGGGTTAAGTCAGAGTGGGAAAATGTAAGTGGAGTGCCTCAAAACCCTGTCCTGGGACCTCTCTAATTCATAATATATACAAATAATTTAGACTCAGGTTTGATCAGCAATATTTGAAAATTTCCAGATACAAAAGGGATTTTTTTCTGGATTCAGGATTATTTTTTTATGGCTGAAAACAGGTTTTCAGCAATAAAAGAAATACAGTATTGCTGGAACAACCGTCGACATCTTCAAGAGAAAACCTGAACATCTTCAAGAAGTGAAGATGACCTTGAGAAGAAGTATAGGTTGGGAGAAGTATAGGTTAGGAATTGTCTCCAAAGAATTCTCAAAGAATTACTCGTTATTGCTATCCAAGATAATTAGACGAGCCAAAACTAAATACTATGAAGATAAATTTACCCAAATAAAGAGTACCTTACCTAAAAATATGTATGTACCTTACGAAAATAAACATTTGATTTTGAAGTGCCGGACAAACAAGGCTGTGGTGGATATGTGGGCCTGAGGGGCCTGTCCAAGCAACAGCCTGTTGGACCAAGCTCTCACATGTCAAGCCTGGCCTTGGAAGGGCTTGGTGAGTTGAACAACTACCAGAACCCTATAATGCATGTATCAAGCAGATAACTAGGTTGTAGAGGATAGATAACATAGTGATTATAACAAAACTAAAAACTCACTGGAAGCAATATAAATTACAAGAGTTGATACTCAACTTCTTTCCATTGTACCTCCCGTGTGTCAGCTTATCACTCTACTGCTAATATCACGGTATTGCAGAATATCTGTCTCTACATTGCCAAGGTGTCCAGGCAGTGAACACCACATAATGCAGTGCAGTCCTGTAAGAATAAGCACAGTAAGTATGGGCATGGAGGAGGTGCAGCAGTGGCTTGTGAAGGGCTGGAGAGTAAATGGACATGCCCAGGGATAAAAAGCATTAGGGTAACAGAACATAGCCCATAAAAATAGTAATGACTGTGAATGAATAATTATATGAATGCAATAATACTTCATATCTCAATAGGAATACTAAGCAGGATGCAAGACAAGGTACTGGTGGTGGTAGTGGTTGGTACAAGTCCTCACATCCCCACAGACACCAGTAACAGCCCTCACCTCCCAACACAGTACCCTTGTTCCTTAACACCCCTTTGGACCTTTATTACAGAAAAATGGAATCAATTAATATAATAAAATATAAAATATAAGTGTTTACTTACGATAATACTATCGGTGGAACACAAAATCTTCTTCTTCTTGATAGTAGGTGCAGTTTGCATGAAGGGTTAGTCCTCGCCATGACTGAACTCACGACAAAATGGCCGCTGTGTTGATATGGCGTCAGATGACGCTGTGACGTCACAGGTGAGGGACGCTTTGCGCATTACTCCCTCGTCGCTTGAACCCATCATTAATAGTTTTGTTATTTTTATTATTTTATTCTTATTTATTTATATACAAGAAGTTACATTGGGGGTTAACAGAGAATATAGAAAATAAGTTAAATTAACATTCTTGTAAAGCTACTAGCACACATAGCGTTTCGGGTAAGTCCTTAAACAATTTTTTATTATAAATTAACAGTAAAATTGATAAAAAATGTTGGCAGGTATTTTACAGCTTTTCTTCACAGGTACAGATAATTTTTAAGTAGAATAATTACAGTAAAATCAACAAAAGTGTTTGCAGGTAATTTGAAGAAATTTTGACACAAAAGCAGATCAGAATAATACACAATATTAACAATACACAATAAAGAAACAAGGATTACTAGGTACATGAGGATAGCATTTCAGGGTTATTCATTGGTTCACTGAAGCACACTATGAAGATCATTTCGAGGAAAAGTTTCAAGGAATAATGCAGTAGTATATGCACTCAATACAACAACCATGATATCAGATGATATCTAAGATTACAAAGTTAAAGTAATATGGCTTAGGTACAAATATTGGGGGATTGAGTAACACTGAAACAGTGTGAAGATAAAGCCCATCGTAGAAAACTATGAAGATGAAATTAGGTACTCTTTGGTTTTATTTTTGAATATGGCAGAAGTTGGACAGCTTTTCAAATCATTATAAGGGAGTGAGTTCCATAGACTAGGTCCCTTTATTTACATAGAGTGTTTACACAGATTAAGTTTGAATCTGGGGATATCAAAGAGATATTTATGTCTGGTGGGGTGGCCATGTGTTCTATTACATCTGTCCAGGAAGAGTTTCAGAACAGGGTTTGCACTTAGAAAAAGGGCTTTATAAACGTAATTTACACAGGAGAATGTATGGAGTGAATTTGTTTAGCATGTTTAAGGATTTGAACAAGGGAGCTGTGTGTTGTCTGAAGGTAGAGTTAGTTATTGTCCTGATAGCAGATTTTTACTGGATGATGATGGGCTTGAGGTAGTTTGCAGAGGTTGAACCCCAAGCACAAACACCATAAGAATGATAGGGATAGATAAGTGCATAATAAAGTGAGAGGAGAGCAGAGTAGGGTACATAATATCTGATCTTAAACAGTATACCAACTGTTTTAGAAACCTTTTTAGTTATGTGTTGTATATGGGTGCGGAAGTTGAGTCTTTTGTCTAAGTATAGGCTAAGAAACTTTCCATCATTTTTATTGCTAATGTTTACATTATCTATCTGAAGCTGAATTGCATTTGTTGATTTGTTTCCAAATAAGATATAGTAGGTCTTTTCTATGTTTTGTGTGAGGTTTGTTGGTTGACATCCACAAGTAGACTTTTTTTTATTAATTGCTTACAACATTATTTAACAGGAGTGGGTTGGGGTCAGAGTAGATGAGTAGTATCATCAGCCAACAATATAGGTTTAAGTATGTTAGAGACATTAGGGAGATCATTGATGTATATAAGAAACAGGAGGGTCCTAGGATGCTGCTCTGTGGCACCTTTACGGTAAGTGGTAGAGTGGGAGAGGTTATATCATTGATGGCTTCATATTGGTGTCTGTTACTAAGATAGGATCGGATATAGTTTAGGGCAAGGCCATGGATTCCATAATGGTGGAATTTAAGTAAGAGGTAGTTATGGTTAACAGTATCAAAGGCCTTTCTCAGGCCGATGAAGAGTTCAATTGGAAACTCACTTTTGTTAAGGGCTGAGAAGATTAAGTCAAGCAGACTAACAATAGCATCATTGGTACTCTTTTGGGAGCGGAAGCCAAACTGACAGGGACTTAGTATATTGAATTTTACAAGATTGGAGTAGAGCTGTTTGTAAAAAAAAAAAATATTTTTGATAATATAGGTAGATTCGATATGGGTCTGTAATTATTTATGTCTGCCGTGTTACCTCCTTTATGAACTGGCGTTACTCTTGCTTTTTTAAGGATATCAGGGAAGGTATGACACTCTAGGGATTTGTTGAACAGCAATGCTATGGATGGTGCAAGGACATGGGAGGCACGCCTGTGTACCATCGATGGTATTTCACTAATATTCCCAGCTTTGGTTTTTAGCGAGTGAATGATGGACACAACATCTGTAGGGCTGACCGGAGAGAGGAGAAGAGAGTTTGGATAGCTGCGTGAAAGATATGTGGTAATATATGTCTGAGTATCTGGGATTTTTTGGGCAAGGTGATCACCAAACGATGAAAAGAAGCTATTAAATTCAGTTGCTGTTTCAAGATCTGTTGCAGGTGTATAACCATCCTTGGAGATTTTTATCTTATTATGTGAATGATGTTTAGCTCCTAGGATGGTAGAGATGGCTCTCCATGTGCTTTTTATGTTGCCTTTTGCTTCTTTGAATCTATTCTCGTAATAGGAACGCTTTGCTCTTATTATACTGGTAAGCACTGATGAGTACCTCTTAACTACTTCTTTTCCAACTAGGCCAATCCTAAGTTTTTTTTTCATATTCATGTTTCTTGTCGATTGCTTTAAGTATGCCATTAGTGAGCCAGGGATTATTTAACCTTTTGCCAGTTACTTGCTTGGTGAGGAGAGGACAATAAGTATTGTAAAGGCTTAAAATTTTGGAAAGAAAGAGGCTAGTTAACGAATTATTATCCTGTGTATTGATAAATTTAGATTCCCAGTTTACATTGTGGAGGGCATTTGTGAGATTGCCTATTGCCGCTTCACATTGTAACCTAAAGGTAATTTTCTTGTTACCTGGTGGTGTTATGGCCTTGTTCGCTACAAGGAAGGTAGGATAGTGGTCAGTTGTTCTGCCAGTGATTATACTTGATGTAAGAGGAGCTGTTATGTTGGTCCATCAGTGATCCAGGGTAGTCTCAGATGTTTGAGTGACTCGGGTGGGCCTGGTGATTGCGGGGATGAGCATACAGGAATTCATGCTGTTGAGGAAATAGTCTACTTGAGGGTTATTTTGTAGCCCTAGGTCAATATTGAAATCACCTCTGAGAACTATGTGATTTTCGTTGAGATTATTGTTTATGATAAGGTTCCTCAAGTTGTTATTGTATTTGTGTCTAGCTTCAGACACAAGCATGTTACAGTTATGTCTTAAAGAGTTGAGAGCAATTAAGGATGATAAAGAGTCACTTACAATTAATGTATCAAGTTTGGATACTTGTACACATTTCAGTGCAAGGAGCAAGGCAAATAGTTCAGTCTGAAGGGTAGAGGCCCAGTTGTTTATACGGACTTCCCACTCAAAATATAAGTCATATCCTATTGCCAGGACAACTGCACTTCCAGCTGCACCCGTTGGGCGCTCTAGGAAACCTTCAGTGTATATGATTTGAGAGAGAGAATGCTCTGTGGACAGAGCATCAATATGGCTTAAGACGTTGAGCTTTGCCTCAAAACAAAGCTGGGACTGATCTCTAATTTGCTCCTTTGATGGAAAGGGAGGGATTAAAATTGAAAAGGGTGTAATTTCCTACAGTGCAGGAAAGTGCTATTGTTGTCTCTCTTGGTACAAATTATAAATCTGATACTTTCTGAGTTCAGTTCCAATTTTATTTATCTATTTGAAACAATGTTTACATTCAATAAAGAAATTCTGGAGGGCTTCTGTGCAAGGGTTAGGATGAGCTAGCCTAAGCATTTTTATACCAATTTGACAGTTATTTTCAGTAACACGATAAACAACGCTCGGAATATTAAGTTCCTTTCTCATATTAAGTATCTTTGTGGTACGAAGGCACCCAAGGATTATCCTCAAGGCTTTGTCTGCAATTTTTCAAGCCCTCCAAGCTTTCTTTCAGGATGCCTTAAAGTTAGTTTAGTTCATTTATTATGCACCCCATACTCATCTTGTGGGCGGTAGTGGAAAGGGTTACAGAGGCACATAATGGCTCAGGGACTGAACCCCACAATTCATTTAGCTAAGCAAGTTACAATCTTGATGAGCTAGTTACAAAATTCAGTATAAGTCGTCACATCAACAATGGGTTCGAGATCGATCACAAGTACAGTTTCTAAATTAAGCAACTGACATATGTGGAGAGCTAGTGTCACAATTGATATGTTTGTCCTGCACACCGCTCCCCATCCAGTGGGCAGTGGTGGATAGGTTACAATTTTTTTTTTTTTTTTTTTTTGAGATATATACAAGAGTTATTACATTCTTGTACAGCCACTAGTACGCATAGCGTTTCGGGCAAGTCCTTAACCCTATGGTCCCTGGAATACGATCCCCTGCCGCGAAGAATCGTTTTTTCATCCAAGTACACATTTTACTGTTGCGTTAAACAGAGGCTACAGTTAAGGAATTGCGCCCAGTAAATCCTCCCCGGCCAGGATACGAACCCATGACATAGCGCTCGCGGAACGCCAGGCGAGTGTCTTAATTACCACTACACCACGGAGACTGCTAAATCACTTAGTTACTACTTACAGTTAGCAAACTGGGGATATTTGGCTAAAATTTCTGGTACCAGATCATTTTGAATGAAATATTGACACATCGTTGGTACATTGGTTATAGAATTGTCTCTGAATTCACTATCACATAGTGACGGAGGGTGTGCGAATAATTTTGTTGACACAGTTTACGTTTGGTCAGGTCTACATCGGCAGATAATGAGAATTCCCAGAAATACTTGTAACCGAGTCTAAGCCGAGCAGTAGTAACATCTAGAAGTCTGCTGATTTTATTGGATGAACCATAGATGTGTGGCTCCTCTTGCATAATAGTATTGAACGAAAGTTAATCTCCCCAAACACTTTCGCGTTTTGGGCAAGTTACCCCTCCACTCTCTCCATTTTTTTTGGACATTCCCTGGTAGTGTGCGGAAATACTGAAAAGTGTATACTCTTTTCAACTTTGTCACCTTAATTCTCGTCCTATGTCTTTCATTTTGGTATCAATGCGTTCGCAATAGAATTCCCAACAGAACTATGTGCATATAATGTCAAAGACAGCAGCGCACTCCACCCGCCGACAAGATGAATGTAGGCCAAGGGTACCAGAAAAGAAAGCTGAGCCACCCTCAGGCAACTCTCATTACATTAGATAGAGCGTGATAATACTGAAAAGTGTATACCCTTTTCAACTTTGTTACCTCAATTCTCATCCTAAGTTTTTCAATTTGGCATCAATGTTGTCATGTTCACAGAAAATGGTACCATCCGTTTTCTATGTGCGGCGGCTGAGACGCCAGAGAGGGAAGGTAAACAATAGAGCGTACAGGACGCCCGCCAAGCTTGGTAGCTACTAGTCATGTAATCATATTAAGTATTAAAGTCAGTAACCAAGTCATGACTTTACATCAACCCTACAGCCAAGACTTCCTCAGTGACACACAAACACCACATTGGCGACGAGGATGAACTGTGAACGCAGGTATTTGTTCAGTTTCAAACACAAGGGAGAAGCATGCTGCCTGGAGGAGGAAGAGAAGCTGTGAGCGCTATACCCGATGCTGTATGCTAACCGATGCTGTGTGCTAACCAATGCTGTGTGCTAAACGATGCTGTGTGCTAACCGATGCTGTGTGCTACCCAAGCTGTGTGCTACCCAAGCTGTGCTGAAGAAACTGTGTACTGAGGAATCTGCCGACGTTGTGTACGAAACGACGCTTTGATGTGTACAAAACCTGATGTTTTGGTTACGAAACGACGCTTCGTGCTACAAAATTCATCACACTGCACCAACTGCTGTACCAACTGCTGCTGTACCAACTGCTGCTGTACCAACTGCTGTGCCAACTGCTGTGCTGCTGTGAGTAGGAACAACACTTGCACACAAGGGCTAGGTAAGAAGTCAGTTGCTGCTATATTGTGCACTGTTGTGAACTTTTGCATTAAAATGCTTGTGTGCTTTGCAAAATTAAAGTAATTACAGTGAATTCTTGACTAACATATACAGTGCAGTAAGTGTTTAATATTCTGAGGAACATTTAAGTGATAAGTTACATTTATTCAGTAAAAATGGCAAATATACCTCAGTTTCCTGCATTTGATCCTGACTGTGACCAGACAAACCTGTCACAGAGGTGGGTCAAATGGCTTAAAAAGTTTGAAAATTTGTTGATAGTTTCTGACATCAAAAGTGCTGAAAGAAAGCGTGCCTTTCTACTTCATTATGCAGGTGATAGAGTTTGTGACATCTTTGACACACTGAAAGACACTGGTGGTGCCAAAGATTATGACACTGCCAAAGCCAAACTAACAGAGCATTTCAAACCAAGGCAAAATACTGCTATGGAAATTATGCATTTCAGGAGAGCAAAACAACTCTCTAATGAAACTGTGGATCAATACCACACACGTCTGCAGGGTTTAGCAGCCCATTGTGAGTTTGCTGATGTTGACAAAGAAATCAAACAGCAAATAATTGAATCATGCACATCTACACGTCTTCGTCGAAGAGCTCTACAACTTGTTGATGATGACAGTTCTCTTACCAAGATACTGGATATGGCTCGTCGAATGGAAGATGCTGCACGTGATGCTCGTGTCATGGAGTGCAGTGCTAATAACGGTTCTGCCACTGTTACTAACAGTGATGAGGTACGTAAGGTTCAGGGAGGACATCGTGATCAAAGAAGATATCATGGCAAACCTAACAGTAAATTTAGCCGAGAACCACGTCACAACTGGGGTCAAGGAACAAGGCTCAAGCAGTCACAACGACCCACATCAGAGGGTGTCAACAATAAATGTTACAATTGTGGAGGAGACTACCCACACCAAGATAATGTTTGTCCTGCTCAAGGTAAGACGTGCTATGAGTGTGGAAAACTAGGTCATTTTGGTGCTATGTGTCGTTCCGCACTAAAGAAACCACAGTCAATGAATAAAAGCACTGTACGAGGATCAGGTCATAGGGGTCGAGGTGGTAAACACAATATTGCACCTCATATCCAAAATGTTAACAATGTACAAGACAACATTTCATTACAACCAGTCTCAGATGACAGTGAATGTGATTATACTTATGGAGTACAAGCAATCACAGAATGGAATGATCTTCCAAACAACCCAGAGACATGTGTATACATTGCTGGTATTTGTCTCAAGGTTCTCATTGACACTGGATCAAACATTGACACCATTGCTGAGTGCCACTATGAGAAATTTAAAAAACAGTTCCCAAAGCTTGAGAACTATAATGGCAAAGCCACTGCCTATGCTTCAAAGGTAGCCTTGCCAGTGATTGGAACTTTCACTGCAGAGATTAAGTCAAAGAATGCAATGCTCATTACTACATTCCATGTTGTTAGGAATGCAAAGGAGTCTTTACTCAGTTACAAGACTTCAACCAAATTGGGGCTACTTCAGCTTTCTAATGCTGTAGCAGTGGAATCTGCAAACAATGTTGATGGTATTGTTGCTGAATTTTCTGATCGATTTAAATCCATAGGTTGTTATACTGATAGCAAAGTACATCTGCATATCAACCCAGATGTAATTCCAGTTGCCCAACCACATCGCCGACAACCATTCCATACTCGCAAGAAAGTCGATGCCGAACTGGATAGGCTGATGGAACTAGATATCATTGAACCAGTAACAGGCCCAACACCATGGGTAAGCCCAATTGTCACTCCACCAAAGCCGAAGAATCCAGATGAGATACGTATTTGTGTGGACATGCGTGTTCCCAACAAGGCAATAATGCGTGAACGCCATCCTACACCCACTGTAGATTATATGATTTACCGCTTGAATGGTGCAACTGTATTCAGCAAGTTAGATTTAAACAAGGGCTATCATCAGCTTGAACTTGATGATGAGAGTCGCTTCATCACAACGTTTACGACACATCGAGGTCTGTATAGGTACAAGCGCCTGAGTTTTGGTATCAACAGTGCTGCCGAGGTATTCCAGCACATCATCAGCCAGGTATTGCAAGATATACCTAATGCTGACAACATGTCTGATGACATCATTGTTTATGGCCGTACCCAAGCTGAACACGACAAAGCTCTTCGTGCAACATTGCAACGCTTACGAGAAAAGAATTTGACGCTAAGCCTAGCAAAGTGTGAGTTCAATCAACATAAAATTGAATTCTTTGGACATGTACTTAGTGACAAAGGTCTGTCTCCAGATCCTAAGAAAGTTGCAGATATCAAGAATGCTGCACCTCCTTCAACGTCCACTGAAGTACATAGTTTTCTGGGAATGGCAAACTACTGTTCTCGCTTCATTCCAGATTTTGCTACTATTACAAAGCCTCTACGTGAGCTCCTGAAGAAAAATGCATCATGGTACTGGAGCGATATGGAGCAAAATGCATTTGATGCTGTGAAAGATGCACTAGTAGAGAATGCGACTGCTGCATACTTTGATCCATCAATGGACACTGAGTTAACGGTGGATGCTAGTCCTGTTGGATTAGGTGCTGTTTTAGCCCAACACAAACCTGGTCAACCAGATTCCAGAGTAGTAATTGCCTACGCCAGCCGTTCTCTCACAGATGTTGAGCAACGATACAGTCAGACAGAGAAGGAAGCTCTTGCTCTTGTATGGGGCTGTGAACACTTCAATGTGTATCTGCTTGGTGCGCCCTTCACCACGATGGTCACTGACCACAAACCGTTGGAGACCATCTTCAATAATCCAAAGTCCAAACCACCAGCTCGCATTGAGAGATGGGCTCTTCGTCTGCAACCATACAACTTTACGGTGAAATACAAGCCGGGTGCAGGCAATCCCGCTGATTACATCAGTCGACATCCTGCCAACAGTTTCACCATCACCAAGCATCAGCAAGTTGCCGAGGAATATGTACACTCTGTAACCTGTGATGCAGTCCCTAAGGCTCTTACTCTTGATGAAATCTGTACTGCAACCCTAGAGGACCCAACTCTGCAAGCAACAGTGGATGCATTGACTAAGAAAAAGTTTCCACGCATCCCACCCTCAGGGGTTGACCAAGATGCATTCAAAGCACTTGAACGCATCCAGACAGAATTAAGTGTTACGCAACGACGCGACACTGTGCTGCGAGGTACTCGTATCGTGATTCCAGCTGTTCTCCAGCAACGTGCTCTGAAGCTTGCACATCAAGGACACCAAGGTCTTGTTAGGACCAAACAGCTGCTACGAGAAAAGGTGTGGTTTCCTGGCATTGATCGTCAAGCAAAGGATATGCATGATGCCTGTACCGGTCCCTTGCCAAGCTGCAGTGGATACTTCAAGACCAACACCTCTACAACCTTCACCACTACCTGCTGCACCATGGACGGAAGTATCAATGGACTTCTGCAGACCACTACCAACTGGAGAGTACTTGATGGTAGTCATTGATGATCACTCACGTTATCCAGAAGTAGAAATCATCACTTCCACGTCTGCAAAGGCCGTTATCCCGAAACTCGACAAGATCTTTTCAAACTTTGGCATTCCTGAAGTTGTCAAGACAGACAATGGACCGCCATTCAATGGACAAGACTTCGTCAACTTTTCTGAGCATATTGGATTCAAACACCGCCGTGTGATGCCACTACATCCTCAAGCAAATGGAGAAGTTGAGAGATTCATGCAACCTCTCATGAAAGCGGTACGCTGTGCTCATGCCGAAGGACGATCCTGGAAACAAGCTATGTATGCTTTTCTCAGGAACTACCGTGCAACACCACATGGAACACTGGGCAAGTCGCCTGGCGAACTTTTATTTGGACGTCCTATGAGAATCGCACTACCCGTCATGCCAGCCGAGGTAACGGATAAACGTCTCGCTCAGAAGGATGCACTAGCCAAGGGCAAAATGAAAATTGCTCATGATCAACGTGCAAAGGAACAGTTCATAAAGGTTGGTGACACGGTTCTCGTTAAAAAGAAAAAAGAGGGAAAGTTAGATATGCCGTATGATACAAAACCATATAAAGTGATTAGTGTAAAAGGAACTATGGTAACAGCTAGTAATAGAGATCATAGTATAACACGTAATATGGCTTATTTCAAAGTGATTCCAACTAGTGTAGAAAATGATGAAGTGCAAAGTCGTGCAAAAGAAAAAGAAAAAAATAGTTATAACCCGACAAACAATTCATCAAGGGATGTTATTGCATTTAAGGACTCTCGTCCTAAACGTCATGTTAAACGCCCTACACGATTTGATGATTAATTGTGTTCCTATGTAATGAAAAGTATTTACTTATTATGCTAAACTAAATTTAATATTGTTTGAATAATGCAGATATCTCATTCAATATTTTGTAACTTTGTATTACAGTTTCTTTCATGTTTGTTTAACATTGCATATGTATTTTTAACATTGAAATCCTTTGTGGAAAAGATTAAGTTGTTTAAATTCTTTGTGTGCTTAATTAATGTTAAATGTATGCAGTATCTCTTGATATGGTAATAACTTACTTTGTGTCAATAACTTTGCTTTGTGCTACAAGCATGGTAGACATCCTGTATTCATTCTTTTTAAAGAAAAGGAGGGATGTCATGTTCACAGAAAATGGTACCATCCGTTTTCTATGTGCGGTGGCTGAGACGCCAGAGAGGGAAGGTAAACAATAGAGCGTACAGGACGCCCGCCAAGCTTGGTAGCTACTAGTCATGTAATCATATTAAGTATTAAAGTCAGTAACCAAGTCATGACTTTACATCAACCCTACAGCCAAGACTTCCTCAGTGACACACAAACACCACAAATGTGTTCGCAATAGAATTCTCTACAGGACTAAAGTAATATAAACTCCAAAAGCCCGGCTTACCATCCGCAACAAACAAAGAAAGCAAGAGCGTGTTACCCGGGAGCGCACAAGAGCGATAAAATGTATACACTCTTTTCATTTTGGTCACCTCAATTGTCATCCTAGGTCTTTCATTTTGGTATCAATGTGTTCGCAATAGAATTATCTACAGGTTTAAATGCATATAAACTCCAAAAGCACGGCGTACCATCCGCACAAAACAGAGAAAGTGAGAGAAAGTAACCCGGGAGCACTCTAGTGCAATGTAATGTGAACACTCTTTTCACTTTGGTTACCTCAATTCTCGTCATATGTCTTTCGTCCCCAGAGGCCCACATCAAAAGAATATCATCAGCGGCATATGCTAGACTGGCCAACATAAGAACTGCCTTCAGAAACTTGTGTAAGGAATCTTTCAGAACCCTGTATACCACTTATGTAAGACCAATCCTGGAGTATGCAGCTCCAGCCTGGAGTCCATACCTAGTTAAACACAAGACAAAGTTAGAGAAGATTCAGCGGTATGCCACCAGGCTCGTCCCGGAACTGAGAGGATTGAGCTACGAGGAAAGGCTAAAGGAGCTGAACCTCACATCCCTGGAAAACAGAAGAGTAAGGGGAGACATGATAACCACCTACAAAATTCTCAGGGGAATTGACAGGGTGGACAAAGACAAACTCTTCAGCACGGGTGGGACACGAACAAGGGGACACAGGTGGAAACTTAGTACCCAGATGAGCCACAGAGACGTTAGAAAGAATTTTTTCAGTGTCAGAGTAGTTAATAAATGGAATGCACTAGGAAGTGATGTGGTGGAGGCTGACTCCATACACAGTTTCAAATGTAGGTATGATAGAGCCCGTAGGCTCAGGAATCTGTACACCAGTTGATTGACAGTTGAGAGGCGGGACCAAAGAGCCAAAGCTCAACCCCCGCAAGCACAATTAGGTGAGTACAATTAGGTGAGTACACGTGTATATGCCTATCTTCAAGCAGCAATTCACTCATTCAAACCGACTTATAATAGTTATCCATATATAACTGGTAATTTTTGTTCTACCTGTTAACCTGTCATATGAAGAAAGATTGTCAAGGCTTATATTACATTCTTTAGAAAAGCAAAGAATTAGGAGTGACATATGGTAAAGGTGCACAATGGGATGAATGGACATAACTAAGGGGACATTAATGGGGTATTAAAAGTAGCAACACAAGACAGAACTCGAAACAAAGTGTAAAAATTTGAAAAATTTAGATTTAGGAAAGAACTGCAGTGGCCCTTTTGAGCCATTACCAGTATCAATAGCTGATACTGGAGATCTGTGGAGGTGCGACTGCACCCTGCGTGACGGGAGATGTCTCCCGTGTGGTCGATATTCAGATTGATTGATGAAGATTAAGCCACCCAAGAGGTGGCACGGGCATGAATAGCCCGTAAGTGGTGGCCCTTTCGAGCCATTACCAGTATCAAAAGATGATACTGGAGATCTGTGGAGGCGCAACTGCACCCTGCGTGACGGGAGATGTCTCCCGGACCAAGTGGTGACCAAATGGTGTCGATATAATAATAATAATAATAATAATATTTATTTACAAGAAGGTACAATTTGTATGTGAGATTACATAAGATTGGTATTTTTACATTCTTGCAAAGCCACTAACATGCATAGAATTTCGGGCAGGTCCTTAATCTAACATATCAAGTAAGGTGAAAAGGTACATTGTAGCAAAATTTATATCAACATATAACAACAATATAAATTGACAATTTAATGCGAGACACACACACACCTGCATTCTTTTCTATGGAAAAAGGATAGTTGTGTCAATCAAGTGTACAGTAATGCAGATAAGACGTTAAATTTTATCAACCAATTGCCTATTGTATAATAATACAGATGAGATGAGTAAGTCTATCAGATGAGTAAATTCTAGTACTGTAGATGATTTCCCCCATCAACTTTGGCTCGATGGCAAATGTGATGCTTTAGTTGGATGAAAATAGAATAAAGATAGGGTTAATTGTACTGTGCCTGAGGTAAAGGTGTACAGTACAGTACTTCAAAACACTTTGGTTACCAAACAGTATCGAGGTTGTGTTAGTGCTGGATAATAACCCATCCCGTCCACCAGTTTCTCAACCGTCAAAATTGCTTGTCTTCCAAGGCCACTTCCATGTTTTAAGTCATGGCTCAGGGTGATATTAAGAAAATCAAGCACAGAGAATGCCACAATAATATGACACTTTCACAATATCGAGGCACTCCCTTCTTTGCTAGACAGGCGCTCCTGCCTGTGTTATAGATGAGCTCCTTCCTATGGTAGAGATGAGCTCCTTCCTACGGTAGAGATGAGCTCCTTCCTATGGTAGAGATGAGCTCCTTCCTACGGTAGAGATGAGCTCCTTCCTATGGTAGAGATGAGCTCCTTCCTATGGTAGAGATGAGCTCCTTCCTATGGTAGAGATGAGCTCCTTCCTATGGTAGAGATGAGCTCCTTCCTATGGTAGAGATGAGCTCCTTCCTATGGTAGAGATAAGCTCCTTCAAATGGTAGAGATGAGCTTCTTTCTGTGTTAGAGAGAAGCTCCTTGCTTATGTTAAGGAAGTAATGTTCCCGACATTATTTATTTTATTTTATTTTATTTATGCATATACAAGAATGTACATAAGGAATGTGAGGATACAAATATGGTAATTACAGTCTTGTAAAGCCACTAGCACGCGCAGCGTTTCGGGCAGGTCCTTAATCTAAGAAAATTTTAAGGAGGTAAATACTTGCAAAATTATAGACAAAAAATGATAACAGATTACATGAAATGAAAAAAAAGATGAGAGAAAATTGTAGGTACAGTATATTAAAGCACATAGGTAGCTAAGATTGATTGCAATGACAGCTTGAATGGTAGTTGACAAAAAAATTGGTAGGCATAATACAGCAGAAACAATATAAGATTGGTTGCAATGACAGCTTGAATGGTAGTTGACAAAAATTGGTAGTCACAATACAGCATATGGCTAGCACATAAAAGAAGACAGCAATGAACACAATGATAAGGTTGTTTGAAATTACATAAAAATTAGGAGATTGGGTAACACTAGGTACAGAGCAAATTTAAAGCTCAGTGTAGGAAAACTAAGAAGATGAAGTTAGGTACTTTTTGGTTTTGCTTTTAAATAAGGCAAAAGTTTTACAGTTTTTCAATTCACTAGGGAGTGAGTTCCATAAACTAGGTCCCTTAATTTGCATAGAGTGTTTACACAGATTAAGTTTGACCCTGGGGATATCAAAGAGATATTTATTTCTGGTGTGGTGATAATGGGTCCTATTACATCTGTCCAGGGAGAGTTTCAGAGCATGATTTGCATTTAAGAACAGGGTTTTGTAAATGTAGTTGACACAAGAGAATATGTGGAGGGAGTTAATATTTAGCAAGTTTAGGGATTTAAACAAGGGAGCTGAGTGTTGTCTGAAAGCTGAGTTAGTTATCATTCTGATAGCAGATTTTTGCTGTGTGATGATGGGCTTAAGGTGGTTTGCAGTGGTAGACCCCCATGCACAGATACCATAATTAAGATAGGGGAAAATTAGTGCATAATATAGTGAGAGGAGAGCAGAGTTAGGAACATAATATCTGATTTTGGAGAGTATACCAACTGTCTTAGAGACTTTCTTAGTTATGTGTTGAATGTGGGTGCTGAAGTTGAGTCTCTTGTCTAGGAATAGGCCAAGAAACTTGCCATCATCTTTATTACTGATGTTAATGTTGTCTATCTGTAGCTGAATTGCATTTGATGATTTACTTCCAAATAAGATGTAGTAAGTCTTTTCGATGTTTAATGTTAGTTTGATCGTTGACATCCATAAGTGGACTTTTTTTAATTCATTATTCACAACATTATTTAGTGTATGTGGGTTGAGGTTTGAATAGATAAGAGTAGTATCGTCAGCAAACAATATAGGTTTGAGAATATTAGAGACATTAGGCAGATCGTTTATATATATAAGAAATATAAGAGGTCCTAAGATGCTGCCCTGTGGCACTCCAACGGTAATTGGTAGAGTGGACGAAGTTGTATCATTGATGGTTACATATTGGTGTCTGTCACTAAGATAGGATCGGATGTAGTCAAGGGCAAGGCCTCGGATTCCATAATGCTGGAGTTTAAGTAAGAGGTAGTTGTGATTAACAGTATCAAAGGCTTTTCTTAGGTCAATGAAGAGTCCAATCGGAAACTCATTTTTGTCAAGGGCTGAGTAGATAACGTCAAGGAGACTAATGATTGCATCGTTGGTGCTCTTTTGGGACCGGAAGCCAAACTGGCAGGGGCTGAGTATGTCGAATTTTACGAGGTAGGAATAGAGCTGTTTGTAAATAATTTTTTCAAATATTTTTGATAGAATGGGTAGATTTGATATTGGTCTATAATTGTTTATGTCCGCCGGATTGCCTCCTTTATGGACTGGCGTTACTCTTGCTTTTTTGAGGATATCAGGGAAGGTGTGACACTCTATAGATTTGTTGAACAGTAGTGCTATGGGTGGGGCAAGGGCATGGGAGGCTCTCTTGTACACAATGGACGGAATTTCACTGGTGTTCCCTGCCTTGGTTATATTCATCAAATCGCTTACATATATGGTGATTACACCTCAGCTCCCTCCAACAAGGTGAGAAGAGTATTACCTGTAATTGGGGAAAGGATTGTAGCTTCTGTAATTAGTGCTAATTAGTTATGCTATTAAGATAATGAGATAATGGAGCGAGTATAAGATTAACTCGCGTGTAGCAACCATTTTGGAAACGCCACACAAGGGTTGACCCGATTGATACATGGGTCAGATTCCATTAAGGTTCAGAACACATCCACTATGGGAGAGCTGTTTCCTTCAAAAAGTATAATCGTGTGGCATTATGTTTAAAGAAACAATTCCAGGTATATTCTTTGATTCAAAAACATGAGAATAAATACAAGTGTTAATTTAAAATGACTTGATATAAACAAAATTAAGAGGTTGGAAAAATGATATGGTGAACCAGACAAAAACATTGGAACGCTCAGGTGATGAGAGGGTAAACAACCGCCACCATTTTAGCAGCACCACAACCAGTGATGTCCAGCACGAGCATTAAGGGACAACCTTGACACAAACTGCACCTATCATAAAGAAGAAGCACCACCATTGACCGCCAAGTGCTAACATCAAGTCTAACTCTAAGAAACAACACCCAAGCTTTGACGCTTCTCCCAACATCCGGGGGAGAAAACCTTCACCCAAACTGCACCTGTCATAAAGAAGATGAAGACTCACCAGTGTCCACAGTGTCCGAAGGTATTCACCCGTCCTCAAGATGTGAAGCGTCACATGTTAGTGCATTCAGGAGACAGACCTCATGAGTGTCCAGAGTGTGGGAAGAGATTCAGTCAGCGTGGAAGTATGAAGAATCACAGGATGGTGCATGCGGATGAGAGACCTTTTCAATGTGCCGAATGTGGCAAAAAATTTAGAGAACGTGGAAATATAGTAAAGCACATGTTAGTGCATTCAGGTGATAAACCTCACGAGTGTCCAGAGTGTGGGAAGAAATTCAGTCGTCATGGAACTATGAAGACTCACAGGATGGTGCATGTGGATGAGAGACCTTTTCAATGTGCCGAGTGTGGCAAAAAATTTAGAGAACGTGGAAATATAGTAAAGCACATGTTAGTGCATTCAGGTGACAAACCTCACGAGTGTCCAGAGTGTGGGAAGAAATTCAGTCGCCATGGAACTATGAAAAAGCACAGGATGGTGCATGCGGATGATAGACCTTTTCAATGTGCCGAGTGTGGCAAAAAATTTAGAGAACGTGGAACTATAATAAGACACATGTTAGTACATTCAGGTGATAAACCTCATGTGTGTTTAGAGTGTGGAAAGAGATTCAGTCGTCTTGGTCATATTAAGTCTCACATGTTAGTGCATTCAGGTGACAAACCACATGAGTGTCCAGAGTGTGGGAAGAGATTCAGTCATCTTGGTTATATCAAGTCTCATATGTTAGTGCATTCAGGTGACAAACCACATAAGTGTCCAGAGTGTGGGAAGAGATTCAGTCGTGTTGGAAATATGAAGACTCACATGTTAGTGCATTTAGATGACAAACCTCACGAATGTCCAGAGTGTGGGAAGAAATTCCGTCACCGTGGACATATGAAGAGGCACAAGATGACACATGCAAATAACAGGCTAAACACTTTGAGTGTGGAAGATAATTAAGAGAATGTTAAAGGATAATGAGGCACATAATAGTATATTAACTTTAATCTAACAGTGTGTTATCACACTGTCAGTTGGATCATGTCGTAGCTCAGTCGATTAAGGCAGCGTCTGGGATGATTTTGGACGTAGGTTCGAATCCTTGTCATGGTCCTTATGGATTTGTTCAGTTGAATGTTCTTCAGAGGTAATTATATTTTGTTTGAGAAATACACTAAACAATGAAAGGTAAAGATCTAAAGATATTTTATTATATTGTTCTTTTATGAAAGTTAGATGACCAAGCAAGAACTAGAGAAGCTGTCACTAGGAAAACTCAAAATTGCTTATAAGTATAGAAAAATCTCTTTAGTTTAGCAAAGATAAAACAAAGCTTTAAATGTTTTTCTTCATATTTATGTAAATAATAATGTGCTTTGTTTTTGCTCTCTGTGGAAATTTATTTAAAATTTAATATACTCTGTAGCTAAGTTATGGACATTTTTGTTGTAATATTATTTAGCATTGGAGTTGGTGAAGAACACAGTCTGAGATATACTTAAGATGAGACCATTTCATTGGAAGGGAAATGTATACTAATCAAGGAATTTTCTCATCAGATTCATATGCAAACTGATGTCCATTTTTTATTTTTTGCTTAGGCTTATTTATGAGTTCCTCTCTTGATTATAAATATTTCACCAAAGAGTTTATTGAAGGCAGACTGGCATTTATAACTGTCAGTGAAGTGAATATGAAATTTAAATTTATATTACTATATAAATTTATATCACTCAAAATTAACCAGAAATTTATATTACTGTACCCTATTTTATCAGTTATGCTGTAATTGTCTGGGAATAAGACTTTACCCAATTTACCTGAGGGCCACTAACCCTAGTGGCCTCGATGAGAACAGGAAGCCGGCGGCTTGTTGAAGGTCTCCCCCTCCCCCATTTGCCTTGATGATCTGTTCCAATTATATTTTTAAATTCAGCACAGTTTTGGCAGTTTAAGGCTTCGACAGGTAGGCAGTTCCATCAGTCAATAACCCTGTGGGTGAAAAAGCCCAATTCGAAGTTATATATTTGCCTGATTGGCAATTATATTAGCCTTATTGGTAATTATATTGGCCTGACTGGCATAATCCTCTCTGTCAATTATATTATCCAAACTGGCAATTATATTAAGATGATTGTGAATTACATAAGCCTGACTGGCAATTATATTAGCATGACTGTCAATTTAAATCAACAAAATATTTATTTATGTTGTGGTGCTCGTGGGTTCTATTACATTCATCAATGAAGAGTTTCAGATCAGGATTAGCATTTAGGAACAAGGTTTTGTACATGTAAATAGCACAAGAGAATTTGCAGAGCGAGTGTATATTTAGCATGTTTTGGGATTTAAATAAAGGCTGTGTGTTGTTTGAAGACAGTTTTATAGTTCTGGTAGAATACTTTTGTTGGGTGATGATGGGCTTGAGGTAATTTGCAGTGAATGAATGCACAGATACCTTGCACAGATACCATATGTTGAGATACCAACCCTAATTTACAAAAAATTACTCTAGATTTTTAGCTCCAGCTATTGCATTCCTCTACAACAAATCATTTGAACTCCAAACCTTTCCTGATATTCTAAAAAAACAAGCAATTTAAGAGTAACCTTAGTCCATAAAAGTGACAATCTCACTGAAGTCAACAATTACAACAAAAACAACAATTAATGGCCTTCCAAATACCTCTCAACACGTCAAACCAATATTATTTGCTGATGACGCAACTGTATTTATTTATTTATTTATTTATTTATATATATACAAGAAGGTACATTGGGTTTGTGAGAATACATTGGATAGTACAGTATTTACATTCTTGTAAAGCCACTAGTACGCGCAGCGTTTCGGGCAGGTCCTTAATCTAGCAGATAACTTTAAGTAGGTAATTTCTATCAGAATTGATAAATGATAAAGATACATTGCAAGAGAAAAATGAGATGAGAGAGCTAAGTAAGTATATTAAAGCACATTGTTATATTAAAGCTCTGATTGATTACATTGACAGCTTGATTAGTAATTTAAACAAGATTAATAGACACCATACAGCAGATTGACAGCACATATAAGACAGCAATGATCACAATGGTAAAGATGTTCAGATTCTCAAGTCCTGACCCTCTTGCTCTAAATGTCACTGTGAATACTGAACTAAATAAAGTCCATCTTTGGCTAACTGCTAACAAACACCCATAACATTGACAAAACTTTCTATATTTTGTTTGGTAATAACTCCTCAAATGAAATTAATTTAAGAATAAACAATATACAAATCAGTAGTAAAGTTGATGGTAAATTCCTTGGTGTCCTCATCGATAACAAGCTGAGTTTCCAGGGACACATTCTAAATATAGTAAAAAAAGTTTCTAAAACTGTTGGCATTCTTTCTAAGATCAGATATTATGTTCCTCGCCCTGCCCTGGTGACGCTCTATTACTCTTTTATCTATCCTTATCTCAACTATGGTATTTGTGCTTGGGGTTCTACTACCCAAAATCATTTACGTCCTCTAATTACCCAACACAAAGCTGCTATTAGAACAATATCTAACCCTGGCCCCAGACAGCACTCGGTACCCTTACTCAAATCTCTGAATATGTTTGATATTAAGTCACTGCACATTCTCTCATGTGTACTCTATATATTTAAAACTCTGAATTGTAATGTCAATCCTGACCTTCAACGCTTCCTAGAAGGTTGTAACAGAACTCATGGGCACCACACCAGAAACAAATACCTATTTGATATTCCAAGAGTACGACTTAATCAAACTAGTAATGCTCTACAAATCAAGAGACCCAGAATGTAGAATGACGTTCCCAATCATGTCAAAGATTGTACCTCTCTCAACCAGTTTAAGATGAAAACTAAGTACTACCTAATTAACTCCATGTAACCTACCTTACTTCTAAATGTCAACCCATGTCTTACTATTTAAAAAAATAGCTGTTTGTTGACCAACTTGTATATTGGCTATTTGCTACCATGTTCCCCACTCTTTTTTTATCTTTTATTATTATTTTTCTTTCAACGCAATTTATACTTTAAGCTCAATTGCTATTAAGTTTTAGTCTAAGTGGGGTTTTTTTCCCCACCTCACCTTGCCCGAAACGCTATGCGTACTAGTGGCTTTAGGTATTGTATGTACTACCTCTATCTTTTAAATCAAACAGAATGTTTGTACTGTAACCCTGCAACTATGTATGTACTTTTCCTAAATAAATTATTATTATTATTATTATTATTATTATTAATTATAGACCAATATCAATTCTGTTGATTTTGTCTAAAATATTTTAAAGAATTAATCTACAAACAACCTTACGCCTGTTTAGCAAAACAAAATATACTTAGTTCTTGCCATAATGGCTTCAGGCCCCAAAAAGGACCACTCATGCACTGACTAGTATGATTAACTTGATATATGCAGCTCTTGAAAAAATGAGTACCCTGGTCATTTATCTGTTGACCTACATACGACTTATTGACTGTTAACACAGTAACCTTAAATTACAACATTACATAATATAATAATAATAATAATAATAATTTTTATTTAGGTAAGGTACATACATAAAGAGATTTTACAAAGTTTGTTGGCTTTATAGATAGAGCTAGTACATACAATGCCTAAAGCCACTATTACGCAAAGCATTTCGGGCAGGAAAAACATTAATGACTAAAGCTTAAAACTAATGGGTAAAAAGAATAAGATGTGTTGAGTACAAATAAAAATAGAGGTAAAAGAGGGGGGAACATTGTTGAAAAAGCAGCACAAATACAATTACAAATTATTACAGAAAATTACATTCAAACAGTGTTGATTTGAAAAAAACAAAAAAAAAAAAAAAACATACATGGGTTGACAACAGAGGGTTAAGGTAGGTTACAGGGAATTTATTAGGTATAGCTTCGTTTTTAACTTAAACTGGTTGAGAGAGGTACAGTCTTTAACATGGTTGGGAAGGTCATTCCACATTCTGGGCCCCTTGATTTGTAGAGCATTTCTGGTTTGATTAAGTCGTACTCTAGGAATATCAAAACTGTATTTATTTCTGGTGTGGTGCTCATGGGTTCTGTTACAACCTTCTATGAAGCTTTTGAGATCAGGATTGGCATTATAGTTTAGCGTTTTATATATGTATAATACACATGAGAGAATGTGCAGTGACTTAATGTCTAACATATTCAGAGATTTGAGTAGGGGTACCGAGTGATGTCTGGGGCCAGAATTGGATATTGTCCTAATAGCAGCTTTGTGTTGAGTAATTAGAGGACGTAAGTGATTTTGGGTAGTAGAGCCCCAAGCACAAATACCATAGTTGAGATATGGATAGATAAGGGAGTACGGAGTAAGAGGTCACTCCCTCCAATACCTACAATCTTACCTCAGTGACAGGCTCTAGTATGTCTCTGTGAATGATTCCAATTCTCCCACTCTACCCATTAACACTGGTGTCTCACCGGGCAGTATTCTTCCTCTCTCATCTCCCCCTCACTTTCCAGCTTGTTGCCATCGTGAGGGGGCTTGGTTGGCGGATGCTAGAGTGTGATGCTCCATGGGACAGTGTCCTCTGTCCTTTTGAAGCCTTTTGCGCCTGCTGCCATCTTCACTAATTGTGCTGAATGCTTCTTCCTATTAAGTTTCATTTTTTCTTCCCAATTCTCATTTT
>NC_091218.1:4633697-4848697 GCF_040958095.1 Procambarus clarkii | reverse complement strand
AGTTTTAGTCTTTAGTGTTTTTCCTGCCCGAAACCTTTTTCGTATCAGTGGCTTTAGGCATTGTATGTACTAGCTCTATCCATAAATTCATCAATATTTGTATCACACATTGTATGTATGTACTTTATCTGAATGAACATTTGAATTTGAATTACCTTGTTGACAATGTAAAACCAAAATGTGCAATTCTTGAAACATCTTAGCACCTGGAAAAGCAGTGTTGCAAAGCTTTTCCTATACCCATATTGACTCAAGTCCCGTTAAAGAGACTTGACCGCGACTGTACCTAACCAGGTCTGTTAAACTGGGTTGCCAAATAATTTAGAAACGGCAACTGAATTTAATAGCTTCTTTTCATCGGTTGGTGCTAACCTTGCCAGAAAAATCCCACAGCCCCAGACACATGTTACCACATATCTTTCAGGCAGCTATCCAAACTCTTCTCCTTTCACCAGTCAGCCCAACAGATGTTGTGTCCATCATACACTCACTAAAAACCAAAGCTGGGAACACCAGTGAAATACCTTCCATTGTATACAAGAGTGCCTCCCATGCCCTTGCGCCACCTATAGCTCTGCTGTTCAACAAATCTCTTGAGTGTCATACCTTCCCTGGTATCCTTAAAAAAGCACAACTAATGCCAGTACATAAAGGAGGCAATTTGGCACACATAAACAATTATAGACCAATAACAAACCCACCCATATTACCAAAAAATCTGAAACAATTATTTACCAACAGCTCTACTCCTACCTCGAAAAATTCGACATACTCAGCCCCGCTCAGTTTGGCTTCCACTCCCAAAAGAGTACCAACGATGCAATTATTAGTCTCCTTGATATAATTTACTTAGCCTTTGACAGAAATGAGTTTCCGATTGGATTCTTCAATTACCTGAAAAAGGCCTTTGATACTGCTAACCATAACTACCTCTTACTTAAACTCCACCATTATGGAATCCGAGGCCTTGCTCTGAACTATATCCGATCCAATCCTAGTGACAGACACCGATATGTAGCCAACAATGATATAACCACTTCCATTCTACCATTAACCATAGGAGTGCCACAGGGCAGCATTCTAGGACCTCTCTTATTTCTTATATACATCAATGATCTGCCTAATGCGTCTAACATTCTTAAACCTATATTATTTGCTGATGATACTGCCCTCATCTACTTTGACGCAAACCCACACATATTAAATAGTGTTGTAAATAATGAATTAAAAAAAGTCCATTTTTGGATGTCAACCAACAAACTCACACTAAACATAGAAAAGCCTACTACATCTTATTTGGAATCAAATCAACAAATGCTATTCTGCTTCAGATAGACAATGTTAATATCAGTAAAAAAAAATGACCGAAAGTTTCTTGGCCTATTCCTAGACAAGAGACTCAACTTCTGAACCCGCATACAACACATAACTAAGAAAGTCTCTAAAACAGTTGGTATACTCTCTAAAATCAGATATTATGTATCCAGTTCTGCTCTCACTATACTATGCACTTGTCTATCCCTATCTTACTTATGGTATCTGTGATGGGGTTAAACCACTGCAAACCACCTCAAGCCCATCATCACCCAGCAAAAATCTGCTATCAGAACAATAACAAACTCTGCTTTCAGACAACACCCCCCCCCCCCCCGGTTTTAATCCCTAAACATGCTAAACATACTCATTCCACATCCGAATTGACAGTATGTTTTAATACTAAGTGTAATAAGTACATTTACTGACTGTTATACGTAGTACATAATTGCACTTATTGGGCTGTTACATTTACCCATCCCCCTCCCCCGATTTAAATCTCCTCGTTTTCTGTTAAGACACTCAATTTTAGGATGAAGATTTCAAGTTCAATTTGCTATAAACAAATATCCTGAGTTACTTTACAATTTATTGAAATATTTTAGTTTTGTTTTATTTGTTTTATAAAACTGTAATATCAGTATAGCTATAGGTTAAGTAGTAGTTATAATTAAGATGCAATAAAATTATTATCTATACAAACTAAGATGGTAAGGTTAGGTCGTGGTTTTCTATTCAGCTTTTTAGGTAAACTCAAATATTCACAATATATTTGACAGTACGATTTCATACTTTGTGTAAATAAGTACAATTCTTAACTGTCTTAATAGTACATAATTGCACTTATGGGGCTCTGTACAATTACCTCCACATTTTTGGGGGACGGGCTGCACTCCACACATTCTCTTGTGCCATGTACATTTACAAAACCATGTTCTTAAATGCGAACCCTGCTCTGAAACTCTCCCTGGACAGAGGTAATAGGACCCATTATTACCACACCAGAAATAAATATCTCTTTGATATCCCCAGGGTCAAACTTAATCTGTGTAAACACTTTATGCAAATAAAAGGACCTAGTCTATGGAACTCACTCCCTAACGAATTGAAAAGCTGTCAAACTTTTGCCTTATTCAAAAACAAAAACAAAAAGTACCTAATTTCATCTGTATAGTTTCCTACCTAGTGCTTCAAACTCGCACTGTATCTAGTGCTACCCAGTCCCCCAATTTATGTTCCTAAGCCATATAACTTTACCATTGTAATAATTGAAATCATCTGAGATCATGGTTGTTATATTGAACATATATTGTGTACTACTCAATCCCTCAGTATATATGTACCTAAGCCATACAACTTTACCATTGTGATCATTGCTGTTATCTTATATGTGCTATCAATATGTTTTAATGTGCCTACTAATCTTTGTCAAATTTGCTACAAGTTACCAACTTAATATTATCAGTTAGATTAAGGACCTGCCCGAAACGCTGTGCGTACTAGTGGCTTTACAAGAATGTGAACACATCATGCTATATACTCTCACAAACCCAATATTCATTCTTGTATATATATAACTAAACAAATAAATAAATATGTATTTAATAATTATATTATTTTCCTTAAACATGTCGAAGGTAAATATTATAATTAATAATTATATTTAATATTATACTTATTAATTATAATAAATTATTAATAAGTTATTTACCACGGCCGACAAGCCTCTGTGGCACAATTGGTTTAGCGCATTCGGCTGTTAAGCGAAAGGTTGGTGGTTCGAGCCCACCCGGGGGTGCGGTTTTGATAATAACAAATTTCGAAAGGTTTATTTCATACTTATCAAAATAGCAAATACATGACAATAATTTTCAGACATTAACTAGAATTCTAATACCAGAAATATTTACATGAGAAAATTGTTACAGATCATAATGAACAGGACACTGGTCAGTAAACTGTTGTGGGCTTACACGAGGGCGGCCTCGGGGGATGTGTTTTCAACTTAATTCGCCTAAACCGGTCCTAGGTGTCGTGGCAGAGGGAATTTCTTTTTCGTATGTTGCATCTGTCGTTGTCGTCGATGATCGTTTATGCATGCTTGGGTTGCGCGATTCTGTGGAATGTGTGCTCTGTGGCTTGTGTGAGTCTCAGTTACATGTGTTTTACTTTTGTGTGCGTGTTCAGAGTTTGATTGTTTGGTTGTGTGATGTGATTGGGGTGCTTTGTGGGCCCGAGTAGCGGGGTGATATTTTACTCTTTCTGTTTCTTTCTTTTCCTCCGGGTTCCCGGAGGCTCCGAAATACTTTGAGTGTCTTGCTTGCTGATTATGTGTATTAATTGTTTGTCGGATTGGCGGCGTGAGGGGCTATGGGCTTGCTCGGGTCCTGGGGTTTCTGCGGGGGCGACTGCGGTCTACCTGGTGGTGGTTGTGGCGTACTTTTCCGGCAGAATTTTGTGGTTGGTTCACAAATGCGTATGTTCGGGGTGATGCTCTGGCACCGGTGGGGGTTTGAATGGGTGGCTGAGGGGTGCTTGCGTCTGGCCGTGGTTGGGGTACTTGCTTGGCTTGGGGTCCGGGTTGTTGAGTTAGGGTTGTTGGGTTTGGGTTATTGATGTAGATGGGTTTTCCTTTTTGTCTTCCCTCACCCTCCTTCGGGCCTCCTCGGCAGTTGGTGGTGTGGGTTGTGTGTGTTGTGTTCTTGTGCTGCTCCTGGTGCAGCACAAGAATACTGAGTGCACCGTTCTTCCCGGTTCCTGTGTGTTCCGGTGGGATGTAGTTGTGTGTGCGTGTGTGAGGTGTCGGTACCATTTCCCGATTGCTATATGTGACGGTTTTCTTAGGGTTTCCGTGTAGCCTTCCTGGCTTGCCCTGTCCTGTGCTCCCTGTGTTGGTGTCGTGTGCATTGTGACTTGCTCTGTTACTGATTTATGTTCTGTTATTACTTTATTTCTCTATATTTTTGTATTTATGTGCCTATTGTTTTATATAGCGCGAGGAGTTCATGGGTTTCTTTTCTTTCTTAATTTGATCTTATTGATACCCTTTTTCTCATGTTTGTGTATTTCAGGTTCCTGCGCGTTCCGGTTGTGTGTGTGATTGTATGGGCCGGGTTTGTTCTTGTGTGAATGCGTGTGCGGATGGGTTTACTCCTCCCCGGTTCCTGCGTGTGCCGGTTTTTGTTTCCACTGTGTGTGCATGTGAGAGTAGGTGTAGCTTGTCTTGCCCGGTCTGTGTGTGTTCCGGTGTATTATGTACTTTACCTGTGCCCGGTATTGGCTTGTATTAGTACGTGTTTTATGCGTTCTTTACTGTAGTTATTGCTTTATTCCCATTTGTGTTTCTGTTATGTATACTGTATGAGGTTCTGTATACTGTATGGGGTTCTGTATACTGTATGGGGTTCTGTATACTGTATGGGGTTCTGTATACTGTATGGGGTTCTGTATACTGTATGGGGTTCTGTATACTGTACACTGTTCTGTATACTGTACACTATTCTGTATACTGTACACTGTTCTGTATACTGCATGGGGTTCTGTATACTGTATGGGGTTCTGTATACTGTACACTGTTCTGTATACTGTACACTGTTCTGTATACTGTACACTATTCTGTATACTGTACACTGTTCTGTATACTGTATGCTGTTCTGTATACTGAACGCTGTTCTGTATACAGTGGCTTGCAGTGTTAGTCCTGGGGCCCTCAACCGTTCCTGGTATGGGAGCCACCATACCCCGTCTGGCTTGCTGTGTTAGTCCTGGGGCCCTCAACCGTTCCTGGTATGGGAGCCACCATGCCCCGTCTGGCTTGCTGTGTTAGTCCTGGGGCCCTCAACCGTTCCTGGTATGGGAGCCACCATACCCCGTCTGGCTTGCTGTGTTAGTCCTGGGGCCCTCAACCGTTCCTGGTATGGGAGCCACCATGCCCCGTCTGGCTTGCTGTGTTAGTCCTGGGGCCCTCAACCGTTCCTGGTATGGGGGCCACCATGCCCCGTCTGGCTTGCTGTGTTAGTCCTGGGGCCCTCAACCGTTCCTGGTATGGGAGCCACCATGCCACGTCTGGCTTGATGTGTTAGTCCTGGGGCCCTCAACCGTTCCTGGTATGGGAGCCACCATGCCGCGTCTGGCTTGCTGTGTTAGTCATGGGGCCCTCAACCGTTCCTGGTATGGGAGCCACCATGCCACGTCTGGCTTGCTGTGTTAGTCCTGGGGCCCTCAACCTTTCCTGGTATGGGGGCCACCATGCCCCGTCTGGCTTGCTGTGTTAGTCCTGGGGCCCTCAACCGTTCCTGGTATTGGAGCCACCATGCCCCGTCTGGCTTGCTGTGTTAGTCCTGGGGCCCTCAACCGTTCCTGGTATGGGAGCCACCATGCCCCGTCTGGATTGCTGTGTTAGTCCTGGGGCCCTCAACCGTTCCTGGTATGGGAGCCACCATGCCCCGTCTGGCTTGCTGTGTTAGTCCTGTGGCCCTCAACCGTTCCTGGTATGGGAGCCACCATGCCCCGTCTGGCTTGCTGTGTTAGTCCTGGGGCCCTCAACCGTTCCTGGTATGGGAGCCACCATGCCCCGTCTGGCTTGCTGTGTTAGTCCTGGGGCCCTCAACCGTTCCTGGTATAGGAGCCACCATGCCCCGTCTGGCTTGCTGTGTTAGTCCTGGGGCCCTCAACCGTTCCTGGTATGGGAGCCGATTTAGTTCTGAGATGCGTTTTGTCGCTCTGTGTTGTACTTTCTCCACAGCAGATATGTTCTGAAGCTGAGGCCTCTATGCTTGATACAGCAGTCCAAATGTGGGCGCACCAGAGATGTTTACAGTTCAATAACTTTATTTTCCTTGAAAATAAAGTTGACTTTCTTCTTAGAGTTCCCAATTGTTGTGCAACTTTCAATGACTGGTCCCCGTGCATGCAGTCCCCATGGAGCAGTGGTGAAACCCTAGCCCCCTTAACCCTGAAACCCTTTGCCTTAAACCAGCAAACAGTAGAACCAACTAGGAAGGAGAACACGCTGGACCTCATTTTCACTAATAATGGCGAATTGATCAGGAACATAATGATTACAAATACATATTACTCAGATCACAACTTAATTGAAGTTCTGACAACCATGGGGAATAGACCTTCAAAACCAGTCCAGATTCCCGGTGGAGGAGATTTCAGCAAATTCAACTTCAATAATAAACAGATAAACTGGGAGCAAATAAACCAGGACTTCACAAAAATAAACTGGGAAGAACAGCTAGAAAATGCAAACCTGAACCAGTGCCTGGAAAAAATAAGCTCAGTAGCACTAGAAATATGTTCAAACCACATACCCCTAAGAAAAAAGAGAAAGAGATGCAGATTGGAACGGGAACGTCTTTCCCTATATAGGCGAAGAAAACGAATCGCGGAACAACTTGAGAATCACATCCTATCTCAAGAACGGCGAAGAAGGTTAGGTAGAGAAATAGAAACAATTGAACTCAAGCTACAAGAATCATACAAAACCCAGGAGAGGCAAAGAGAGCAAAAGGCCATCAGTGAAATAGAGAGAAATCTGAAATATTTTTTCTCCTATGCAAAATCAAGATCAAAAACCACATCTAGTATCGGGCCCCTGCGAAAGGGAGATGGAACTTTCACTGATGACAACAAAGAAATGAGCGAAATACTGAGGAAGCAGTACGACTCTGTTTTCAGTGAGCCACTAAACGCACTAAAGATTGATAACCCAAATGAATTTTTCATGGATATGATACCAACATCAAATCATATATCAGACGTCACCCTATCCCCACTGGATTTTGAAGAAGACATAAACTGTATGCCTCTGCACTCTGCACCAGGCCCGGATTCTTGGAACTCCATATACATCAAGAACTGTAAAAAACCACTATCGCAGGCCCTTCACATTCTGTGGAGACAAAGCCTAGATACTGGCGTTATTCCTGACATACTAAAAACAGCAGAGATAGCACCACTCCATAAAGGAGGAAATAAAGCAGAGGCAAAAAATTACATACCGATAGCACTAACATAAGAACAAAGGTAACTGCAGAAGGCCTATTGGCCCATACGAGGCAGCTCCTATTTATAACTACCCAATCCCACTCATATACTTGTCCAACCCTCGCTTGAAACAATCGAGGGATCCCACCTTCACCGCGTTACGCGGTAATTGGTTCCACAAATCAACAACCCTGTTACCGATCCAGTATTTACCCAAGTCTTTCCTAAATCTAAACTTATCCAATTTATACCCATTGTTTCGTGTTCTGTCTTGTGTTGATACTTTTAATACCCTATTAATTTTACCTTTGTTATGTCCATTCATCCACTTGTAAACTTCTATCATATCACCCCTAACTCTTCGCCTTTCCAGTGAATGCAATTTAAGCTTTATTAATCTTTATTCATATGAAAGATTTCTAATTTGGGGAATTAACTTTGTCATTCTACGCTGGACACGTTCAAGTGAATTTATATCCATTCTATAGTATGGAGACCAAAACTGAACTGCATAATCTAAATAGGGCCTAACCAGAGCAAGATATAACTGCAGAACCACACCAGGTGTCTTGTTACTAACGCTTCGATTAATAAATCCCAGTGTCCTATTTGCCTTTTTACGAACATTTGACCTGTCTCAGTTTTTAATAGACCTATCCTTTCTCTAGTCTTAGTTCGATATAACTGAAAAAAAACTTTAGGATTTGTCTTTGCTCGCCCTGCTATGCGAACTTCATAGTTTTTTTTGCTTTCCTTATCTCTTTTTTAACATTTCTAACCAGTTGTACGGATTCCTGTTCTAAAATGACTTCCCCATTCTTAATCCGTTTGTACCAAGCTCTCTTTTTACCTATAAGGTTCTTCAAATTCTTTGTTATCCACTTTGGGTCATTAGTATTCGATTTATTCAATTTGTATGGTATACTACGTTCCTGTGCTTTGTTTAGAATATTCTTAAATAAGTTATATATTGAATCCACATCAAAATCCCCTTTTACATCACCTATCGCTGGGTTCATGTCTCGCTCCAAGACCGGCCCACATCCCATGCCCAAGACTTTCCAATCTATTTGACCCAAAAAATTTCTTAGGCTATTAAAATCAGCTTTTCGAAAATCTGGCACTTTAACAGAATTTTCTCCTACAGGTCTATTCCATTCTATGCTAAATCTGATTTCTTTGTGATCACTGTTCCGTAGCTCACTTCCTATTTCGATGTCATTAATTTGAGTTTCCCTGTTAGTTAACACTAAATCTAAAATATTATTTTCCCGCGTTGGTTCCTTAATGTGTTGCGTAAGAAACCAATCGTCAATTAATTCTAGAAAATCTGCTTCACTATTCCCTGTTTTGTTTAACTAGTTTATTCCCCTAAAATTAAAGTCACCCATGACATATATATACTGTTAGATCTAGATGCTCTAGATATTTCATCCCATAGATGCGTTGCTTCCATTCTGTCTAAATTTGGTGGCCTATATATAACTCCTATTATAATATTATTTGCTTTTTCGTTTAATTCTATCCAAATAGTTTCTGTGTGTGGCTCAGTTTTGATTCCCTCTTTGAGACTACATTTCAAATTGTCCCTAACATATATGGCTACTCCCCCTCTTCGTCTAATATATCGATCTGTGTGGAAATAGTTTAAATCCATTTATTTGATATTCAGATAATAGTTCTCTGTTTTCTACATTCATCCACGTTTCGGTAAGTGCAATAATATCTATTGTTTCTGTGCAGACAAGAGCATTTAATTCGTTAATTTTATTTCTTAGACTTCTACTGTTAGTGTAATATACCCTAAGTGAATTGTTATTTTGAGACCCTTCTCTTTCCCTGATCATTTTGCCAATTCCTTTCTCCCACAAACACTTACTTTTATTACCTCCTTCCTCCAAATCAATTCCCATACCTCTATCTACTAACAGTTTAAACCCAAACAAACGCCTCTAACCACTGGTTCCAACGAGTTCGCAACAGCAACAACCCCAGCCCTCAATAGATGCACCCCATCACGAGCATACATTTAATTTCTTCCATAGAAGTGTTCCCAGTTGTCTATGAAAGGTATTGCATTTGATTTGCAATATCTTTCCAGCCGGCAATTGACACCAAGTGCCCTCGACATCCTTTCATTTCCCAATCCCTTTCTTGGAAGAATGCTACATATGATCGGGATTCCTCCCTTGCTCCTAACTAATTCAATGGCTGTCCTGAATCTCTGTATTAGTTCCTCACTCCTAAGTCGTCCAACATCATTACCCCCTGCACTAATACAAATAATGGGGTTGTTCCCATTTCCCGTCATAATATCATTCCTGTTTCCAACAATATCACCAATTCCAACTCCCGGATTGCAAACCCTTAACCTTTTCCCCCTATCTCTGGCACAAAACGTTCTGTCTAAATACCTCACCTGGGAATCTCCCACAACCAAAATTCGCTTCGTTTCTCCATTTTTCTTTCGAGCACTTTGAGGGACCTGCGCTTCAATGCTCCTCGTTGCTTTGCCTTTCCCTCCTCGTTGAACTACAGGTTCACCACAGCACTCGTCCTCTAATACGTCAAATGCGTTAGAAGTCCTTAGGTGTAGGCTATTAGTTGTCGGTTTTGCCAAGGTCTTCTTAAGACCCCTGTCCTTTACAACTTGCCAAGACGAGGTCTTTTGAATACTGGTCTCCTCCTGTGTTTCTTCCTGATGTTGTTTCGCTGTCGTACCTCCTCCCGTAGCGAATCCAACTCTGTCCTCAGAGTTCCAACTAGACTCATCAGTTCCTTCACTGATCCTTCCATTACTGCTGTAATAATATTACTACAATCGGAGCTCCAGCAAACACACCCTCTCACTGTGACAGTCTGCGCCTGACTGATTTGAGTTCATTCTCAAGTGAGAATGAACTCAAATTCAAATTCAAATGTACTCAAAGAATGAACTTCTCAACATCGCACATCATAAAAATTTTTGAGAGAGTGCTAAGAAGTATGATCACAAAATACATGGAATCACAGCAACTCCTTAACCCCGGACCACACGGTTTCAGAACAGGGCGCTCTTGCCTGTCGCAGTTGCCAGACCACTATGATATGGCATTAGATGCTATGGAAGACAAACAAAACGCTGATGTAATTTACACAGATTTCGCAAAAACTTTTGATAAATGTGACCATGGTGTTATTGCACATAAAATACGTCCAAAAGGAATTACCGGAAAAATAGGCAGATGGATCTACAATTTCCTGACTAACAGAACCCAATGTGTAATAGTCAACAAAATAAAATCCAGCTCATCTACCGTGAAGAGCTCAGTCCCACAGGGTACTGTGCTTGCTCCAGTACTTTTTCTCATCCTCATATCGGACATAGACACGAACACAACCTATAGCACTGTATCATCCTTTGCAGATGACACTAGGATCTTCATGAGAGTAGGCAACATAGAGGACACGGCAAACCTCCAGTCAGATATAGATCAGGTCTTTCTATGGGCTACAGAAAATAATATGGTGTTTAACGATGATAAGTTCCAGCTCATGCGCTACGGAAAAGTGAAAATATAAAAACGGAAACCACGTACAAAACCCAGGCAAATCATAACATAGAACGAAATGGCAATGTAAAGTGCTGCTCGAATGCTGCCCGAAACGCTTTGCGTAATATTGGCTTTAGGCATTGTATGTACTAGCTCTTATCTATAAAGCCAACAAACTTTGTAAAATCTCTTTATGTATGTACCTTTGCCTAAATAAAAATTATTATTATTATTATTATTATTATAAAGGATCTGGGTGTACTCATGTCGGAAGACCTTACCTTTAAAGAACACAATAAAGTAGCCGTCACAACTGCAAGAAAAATGACAGGTTGGATAACAAAAACTTTTCACACTAGAGATGTTGTACCGATGATGATACTTTTTAAAACGCTTGTGCTCTCTAGAGTGGAGTACTGCTGCACAATGACAGCCCCTTTCAAAGCTGGATAAATTGCTGACCTAGAGAACGTGCAGAGATCCTTTACTGCTAGAATCCACTCAGTAAAACATCTAAACTACTGGGACCGACTAAAGAGCCTTCCCTTGAGCGCAGGCGGGAGAGATACATAATAATCTATACGTGGAAAATAATTGAGGGGCTGGTCCCAAACCTGCACACAGAAATAACATCACATGAGACCAGAAAACATGGCAGGATGTGCAGAATACCCCCGTTGAAAAGCAGAGGTGCAACAGGTACTCTGAGAGAGAACTCTATCAACATCAGAGGCCCGAGACTGTTCAACACGCTTCCACTACAAATAAGGGGCATAACTGGCAGACCTCTCACAGTGTTCAAGAGAGAACTGGATAAGCACCTCCAAAGGATACCTGATCAACCAGGCTGTGACTCATACGTCAGGCTGCGAGCAGCCGCATCCAACAGCCTGGTTGATCAGTCCAGCAACCAGGAGGCCTGGTCGACGACCGGGCCGCGGGGACGCTAAGCCCCGGAAGCACCTCAAGGTAACCCGCACTTCGCGAGCAATTAAGTCTGGGTTCGTATCCTGGCTGGGGAGGATTGACTAGGTTCCAATCCTTAACATTACGCCTCTCTTCACCCAGCAGTGAAACGATTTGACGGGTCGTATTCCGGAGTTATTAATTAACATTAATATTAATCTTAGGAATTAGTCATATTAGGATAAACGACCTGCCCGAAACGCTATGCGTGCTAGTGGCTTTACAAGAATGTAAAAACTGGTGGACCATCCAAGTAGTAGGCGTCCATCTGTCTCAGGAGACTATAGAGTTCCGTTCTGGTTGTCGGTCTGGAGTGGCCTCTCCAGGGCGTAAAGCCGGGATAGGTTGATACAGGGGAGAAGCTGTCACCCATGCAGCAGGTCCCCCCTCTCCACACCACCGAACGTCTCAATTGGAAAGGCAAACGCCAATAAGCGCCAATAAGGTTCCAGCGCCGTCGCAGGAACTGTCAGAACGAGGTTGAAGGCAACAAGGAACTGCCCCCCAGGGGGCTCCAGCTCCGGAGTTAGCCTCGAAGTTGGTACAAGAAGGCACAGGGACTCCAACCCCAGAGTCTTTTTTGTTGTTGTTACTCTTTTTTGTGGGGGGAAAGGAGGAAAATTAGGGAAGAAAGAAAAGGAGGAAACTTAGGAAAAATGGGGGAACCACTGACAAGCTGCCGGCTTCCAGTCTCCGTCGTGACCACTAGACACAAGGTTACTTTAGGCATTAGGACACTATAGGAATTATCATCATCAGGAAAAGATAATCAAGGCAAATGGGGGGACCTTCGACAAGCCGCCGGCCTCCTGTCCTCATCGAGGCCACTATAAGTAGCTCTCAAGTAAATTCAAATAATTATTACACTTCGATATCGAAGTAGTTCCACCTTATTACAAATTTGTTAAGAACGTTCCTCGAGCCTCCGTGGCACAATTGGTTAGCGCGTTCGGCTGTTAACCGAAAGGTTGGTGGTTCGAGCCCACCCGGGGGCGATTATTTAGGCCAACTCTAGGGGTTGACCTCAGACAAGACCGACATAACACACTTGACAGCGATGTCACACTTGGCCCCGTGATCCAGCCCGTCCTCCTCAAGTCTCCCAACGTCAACAAACTCTCGCGCGTAAGTGACCTTATCCCAACACAACAGAGAACGGCACAGTATGTCAACGTCGCGACCCATCCTCCTGTTTACACAGTAGTTGTTGTATATGCTCCATAGTACAAACGTTGACGTACTAAGTCATTACATAATAGTACTTACTAATCACTTTATAGTCTGAATTCTTAATTATAGTCTTAATTATAAACTCTTTATAGTCGGAAGTGAAGTAAAGAGTACTAATCACTTTATAGTCTGAACAAATAAAGCTAAAAAATATATATATTCCTAGGTCTAGTATAGCACACATAAGTACGATATTAGGCCTCAGATTGCGTGTATTAGGCCTAGGAAGGTTCAGTTGGTTAAGGTTGTCTTTGCAATATAAATTCAAAACCTTTTCCGGTTTGTCTAAATTCAATAGTACAAATTTCTACTTTCTAATTGCGTTGTACATCGATATATTAACTTTGGTCCTCATCGTTACTATAAGTACTACCAACACAAGAGGATGGGCTGCAGTTTCACGAGCCGCTACCATTTTCTAGTACGACAATTGTTGGTCTCGGGAAGAGTATTCGTCAAAAGGCGCCGTTCTATTAGGAGGACGGGTTGAACATCTACATACCGAGTTTTGGCGGCATAACACAACAATTTAGAAAATAATATATAATTATAAACTACTTCCCAGTCCTTCGGAGCTCATCAACTGTTTAATATGTGTAAAGTCGCCAAAGATTGAGATAACATGTTCGTAAGTACTTGCGTAACTGACTGATGAATCTCGGTCCAGACACTAAATTTAATTCTTATGCTTGGAATGTTTACATGCAAGAAGAGTTGCTATAGACCTCAACAAACACGACAGATCAGCCTCCAGGGCTGAGTGGATCCCATACTTATCCTGTAGACCCCATGTATACCTATCCTGTGAGCGTTAGTGCCTCCAATACATGTCCTGTTCATGAGTGGTAGTGAACCCATACCCATCGTGTGCAGCAGTGATCGCATACCCATGCTGTGATGTATGTCATACGCAGCTGGCTGTGCACAGTAGCCATGATGTGCGCATCCCATGCGCAAGATCAGTACGTACTGGTGCGTTACTGTGCAGAAACACTGATACTTTTATTTATGAAGAAAATATTACCAATTATAATATTATAAAAGATGTATAAAATGTATCATTCAAATAATATGAGCAGCAGAGTGGCGCAGTGGAAGCGTGCTGGGCCCATAACCCAGAGGTCCGTAGATCGAAACTACGCTCTGCTACGAAGTTGTTTTAATGTATTAATAATTATTTTACATTACAAATGCAGGTACATAGCAGTGTCTTGCTACCCCCTTCAATATAAGTAATTACAAATTACAGGTTAAGCTAGCTATATGTTAACAAATAAAGGCACAATAACGAACGTGGGAGATTTGTACCTGAATTTACAAGTCCCTAGTGTCCTCGACGGATAGTGGAAGCCATCGGCTTGTCAAAGATCCCCCCCCTCCCCCTCCCCCTATGGTTCATGAGGATTGTTTCTATTATTATATTTATATAATATCTGTTTCTGCCCGAAACGCATTGCGTAATAGTGGCTTTAGGCATTGTATGTACTAGCTCTATCTATATATTGATCCATTAATGTAACATCACTTGTATGTATGTACCTTACCTGAATAAACATATTTATTTTATTTATTTATTTATTTATTTGGATTTTGAACTGAGGTAATATCTTGGTATTTAACGACTTCGCCGGTAAGACAATTCCATGGGATAACCCTAGTTTATAGTTTAGTTCATTTAATATGCACCCCATACCCGTCCTGTGGGCGGTAGTGGAAAGAGTTACAGAGGCACATAATGGGCTCAGGGACTGAACCCCACAATTCATTTACCTGAGCAAGTTAATCTTGCTGAGAGTGTTACAAAATTCAATGCACATCTTCACATCAACAATGGGCTCAAGACCGCCCACAAGTACAGTTTCTAAATTAAGCAACTGACATGTGGAGAGCCCTACAGCGAGAAACATTTGTACGCTAACCAACTGTGTTACGGAGGCTACGCTCTCTAAAACCTTACAAATATTTCCTCCTGCTTCTTACCGCTCGCTCCCGCCATCGAAAGTCCTAAAACTATTTCCACCTGCTTCCTCCCGCTCTCTGAAGCTCTAGTAACACTTCCTACCACTCTCTGAACCCATAAAAATACTTCCTCCTGCTCGCTCCCGATCTCTGAAACCCTATTAATACTATCTTCTGCTACCTCCCACTTCCTCCCGCTCTCTGAAGCCTTAAAAATATTCCCTCCTGCTCTCTGAAGCCCTAATAACACCACCTCCTGTTTCCTCATGAAGCACATACCTTACAAATACTTTCTACTGCTTCCTACCACTGGCTCCTGCTCTCTGAAGCCTTACAAAATATTTCTCCTGCTTCCTGCCACTCGCTCCCGCTCTCTGAAGTCCTAATAACAATTCCTTCCGCTCTCGCGAATCCCTAAAAAACTTCCTCCTATTTCATCCCGCTCTCTGTAGCCTTAAAAACACTTCCTCCTTCTTCCTCCCGCTTTCTGAAGCCTTAAAACACTTTCTCCTGCGTTTCCCCGCTCGCTCCTGTTCTCTGAAGCCTTAAAAATACTTCCTACTGCTTCCTCCCGCTCTCTGAAGCCCTAATATCACTTCCTTCTGCTTCCTATAACAAATGTTCCAGAGATGTGTAAATATTTCAATCAAAATTATCTGCTACCAGAATTTTTTGCCAAATATCCCCAGTTTGCTAATTATAGGTAGTACCAAAGTGATAGTAAGCTATCCAGCGCTGCCCACTGGAGTGGGGGGGCGGTGTGCACGACAAACATCCATTGTGACACTAGCACTCCACATATGTCAGTTGCTTAATTTAGAAACCGTACTTTTAGTCAATCGCGAACCCATTGTTGATGTTACGACGTATATTGAATTTTGTAACTCGCTCATCAAGACTGTAACTTGCTTAGCTAAATGAATTGTGGGGTTCAGTCCCTGAGCCCATTATATGCCTCTGTAACCCCTTCCAGTATCTCCCACAAGATGGGTATGGGGTGCATAATAAGTGAACTAAACTAAACTTAACCTATCATGTTATCGTGACGTCACACACCCCGTACACACATAAAACAGGATTTTCTCTCTATTTTCGTTATTAAACCTTTTATAATTTATATAATTACTCAAGCAATGTGTTTTGATCATATTATATCGCTGAAGCAAGATAATATGTGCATATGTAAATATGTGAAAAACTATGTGCATCTTCGGTAGCAATTAACCGGATTTGGTCCATATAATAACAGGTCACTACACTTCAGGTTTCCGTAGTGTAGTGGTTATCACGTGCGCCTCACACGCGCAAGGTCCCCGGTTCGATCCCGGGCGGAAACATTTGACTTTTTAAATGTTTGTTTTCATAACCCATTGAAATAAACTCAAAGTGTCCAACCACTTGGGTCGGACGGTAGAGCGACGGTCTCGCTTCTTGCAGGTCGGCGTTCAATCCCCGACCTTCCCTTCAAAGTTCCCTTCCCTTCCCTTTAAAGAGCTAAAATTAATAACAAAGTATATTGACAATATTTATTAAATCATAAAACTTATACCATTTTGTAATTTGCTAATACTACATTATACTAATTATTAATATTGAGTCATATAACTATGTATTGTGGAGCAGAGTGGCGCAGTGGAAGCGTGCTGGGCCCATAATCCCACTAGAGGTCCGTAGATCGAAACTACGCTCTGCTACAGTCTAATTTTCTCCTACCATAAAAAAACAAAAGAAATGTTTTTTATCTTTAATGAATGCAATCCATCCTCCTGTACATTTTGTAACTATGAAGAGCATCGTACATATAAATTAAATATTGACGTAAGAGACAATAACATAGTAGAATTTGGTACTATTCACCTTATAGTCAGGAAAAAATACAGCTAAAACCAAACATATATATTCCTAGGCCTAGTATAACATATATATGTACTATATCTGGCCTCAGCATGTATTAGACCTTGGATGGTAAGTTACGTTAGGTTTTATGAGAAACAAATACAAAGGTTCGGGCCAGCCTTGCCCAAAACGCTTGGCGTAATAGTGGCTTTAGACACTGTATGTACAAGCTCTATCTATAAATCCAACAACATGTTTGTACCTGACCTTGTATGTATATACTTTACCTGAATAAACATTTGATTTGATTTGACAAAACCTTTGCCGGTTTATACAAATTCAATAATACCAAATTCTACTATCCAATTGTCCATTACATCAATATATGCACGATGGAGGATGGATGTGTTGCTTATAAGCACTGCTATTAATATATCATAAGCTCCTACATAGATTACACACAGAAATCACAATAGCGTGATGCATCAAATGAACAAATCCACAAGGTCCGTGACGAGGGTTCAAACCTACGTCCGAGAGCATCCCAGATGCTGCCTTAATCGACTGAACTACGACATGGTAAAAGAATTGCAACCAGAAGTTCTACTGACCTTACTTGGATCCTGCAGCCTCTCCGAGACACAAACCAGGATTTTACACAATTCCCCCCATGCAAGCAGGATGAGTATGGGGTGCACAATAAACTAGCCGCCTTCGGCGGCAACAATCAAAAATCAATTCCCCCCATGCACCCGAGCTCTGTCAATAAGCCGTTCTACCTCTTCGCCCTTACTTCATTTTCTAGGATCCTCTCGGACGTATAGGTTCGAACCCTCGTCACGGCCCTTGTGGATTTCTCCTGCATAGATGTTATTTTTGCACGGTTGTCTTAGGCTATTAATATAAATGCCGATATTTCTTAAAGTATTACAATTCGGCGGACACCGACTAGGCTATGACGCTCCCCTACCCAACATGACTCATCTTGGAAAGCTGGGCGAGGCTAGTCCCACCAAGTGTCTGGTCACCAACCTCGGATAAACATTCTATTTTATAGATATAGGTTATATAAATATATAGAGGGGGGGAGTACCATCTTTGGTTGAGTTTGTAGGTACCCTCGACCTCGAAGAAGACGACATGCAACATCTGGGGAAGCCTTGTGGGGCACCCGCGTACACAAATTGTCTTCTCATACCATCCCCTATATTTTTTATTTTGTTATTTTATTTTATTTAAAATGTCATTACACAAAAAGTTACAACATTGGTTACATTCAAAGTACAAGACTTCTTATTACAGGTTGTAGAGTTCCTCCAATATATAGTTTTGTGTTAACTAATACTATTACATATATATTATTACCTATATCTTCTAGTCGTAGTAGTAGCAGACATTCATCAGTCTCAGGAGACTATGGAGTTGTGCTCTGGTTGTCGATCTGGAGTGGCCTCTCCAGGGCACAAAGCCAGGGTAGGTTGATACGGGGGAGAAGCTGTCAACCATGCAGCAGGTCCCCCCCTCTCTACGGCGCCGAAAGTCTCCAATGGAAAGGCAAACGCCAATACGATTGGTTCCAGCGCCGTCGCAGGAACTGTGAGCTCCGGAGGTGACCTGGAAGCTGGTGCAGGGACTCATAACCCGGAGACCGCCGTGGTCGGGGCCGGAGAAGAACCACCCCAGCAAGTGCAAGAACGACCCCAGCCTCCTGAAGCAGAGCCTGGGGCTGCTAGAGCCCAAGGAGGAGGACTTAAGAGTCCCGCACCTACGGGTTCCAGGCGTAGTTCAATAACTGATAAACATAACTTTAATACTGATTCATTAACTAAGTTCAATAACTAACTGATAAACCTTAAAGAACTGGTGAGAACAACTGTGTTCACTTCAGTTTGCTGAAATTTATTAGAGCTGTGCTGCTTATAAAATACGTTTGTGTTCGATCCCCGATGGTCCCAGTGCTTGGGCACCGTTACTCCACTCCGTCCTCTCGATTCTTGCAAGGTCCGCGTTCGATCCCCGATGGTCCAAGTGGTAGCTTTCCATTCCTTCACTTCGTCCTTATATATCCCAGATGATCTTAATATCCCTTCCAAGTGCTATATAATCATACTGGCCTGGCGCTTTCACCTCATCATTTCCTTACCTTACCATACATCCTCTTCTCATAAAGATTAATTTTCCTTCCAGACTTTCTCCTTCACACGCCTCAGTTGTCAGTTGATGATGTATGATGAAGTGGATGAATGTATGACTGTTGAGTTCTTCATTAAGAAGGAAGAGTCGTGGCCAGACTGGGAGGTCGGACCCGGTGTTCACGCGGTCACCAGTTGGACCCGGTGTTCACGCGGTCACCAGTTGGACCCGGTGTTCACGCGGTCACCAGTTGGACCCGGTGTTCACGCGGTCACCAGTTGGACCCGGTGTTCACGCGGTCACCAGTTGGACCCGGTGTTCACGCGGTCACCAGTTGGACCCGGTGTTCACGCGGTCACCAGTTGGACCCGGTGTTCACGCGGTCACCAGTTGGACCCGGTGTTCACGCGGTCACCAGTTGGACCCGGTGTTCATGCGGTCACCAGTTCCAACTCGAATAATCCAATTCTTCCTTTTTTCACATATTACTCAAATAATACTTAGAATTATTGAGTCTTTTTTCATCTATTTAATCCCCTTTAATATTTATTCACTTTTCATAGATCTATTCCAGCACCTTTTACATATCAATTTATCACATTTAAATTAGTTCTTTAATCATCATGTATTCATTATTCCATTCACTTTTCTTATATACTTAATCACTTGTATTTATACACTTAATCATTTTTAATAATTATTCAATTGCATGTAATTTATTTATTCTTTCCCGTTCTATTTATTTATTGAATTATTTTCTATTTATTTATTGAATTATTTTCTATTTATCTATTTATAACTTCCATTTTGCCATTACCTTTTATCTAACTTTTCAGTCTCTCTTCAGTCACAGCGATGCAACACAGGAATAGCGTGTTGCGAGTGTTACAACACATAAATGCCATTTTGTGAGTAGTGCAACACAGAAATGACGTTCTAAGGTTGCAGTGTTCTTCTGAGTGTTGCTCGCATAAATTATAGATTGTGAGTGTTGTGTTACATCATTGCAACACAAGATTAGCGTGTTGTGAGAGTTGCACCGCACAAATAACCCGTTGTGCGTGTTGCAACTCAGGAGTGACGTGTTGTAAGTGTTGCACCACAGAACAAAAGTGTTGTGAATAATGCAACGCAGAAATAAAGTGTTATGAACGCTGCAACACAGTAATAATGTGTTGTGAGTGTTGCAACGTTGTAATACAGGAATAACGTATTGTGAATGTTGAAGCAGACAGCAATAATGTGTTATGAATGTTGTATGCAACGGACAGGTATTACGTGTTGCGAGTGTTGCAACACAAAAATAATGTGATTTGAGAGATACAACACAGGGATATTATGTGGTGAGAGTTTCAGCATTGCAACACAGGAATAACGTGATGCAACTCTCACATTATATTTTTTCTGTTGCAACGTTCACAACAAATATGTTAAGTCATGTGTTGCAACACTCACAACACATTGTTTCTGTGTTGCAACAATAACAAGTCACTCTTTTATTGCAACACTCACAACACGCTATTTCGTTGTTGTTGCGAAGCTCACAACATGTGTGAATCTATTTGTGTTATGTCTGAATATTTTTTGAGGACCAGACCACACACTAGACAGTGAAGGGACGATGACGTTTCGGTCCGTCCTGGACCATTCTCAAGTCGATTCATTATTCCAACGCATCATTATTTCAATGAACTTGAGAATGGTCCAGGACGGACCGAAACGTCGTCGTCCCTTCACCTTCTAGTGTGTGGTCTGGTCAACATACTTTAGCCCCGTTATTGTGACTCATCCCCTGAATATTTTTTGTTTGTGTGCAAGTAGATTATCGTTCATAGCTCCGTTCTCATTATACATTCCTTCTTCTCAAGCATCAATAGAGAAATATAATCAATAATATAATGAATCCCGTGAGATTGTGTTAGAAATATACCAATATTTCCTCTCTACATCAAGGAATATACAAGTCTTTACCATAAATATTACCTTAATGCCTCAACTATTACTATATTATTAACATAATTATCGTAGCTATTATTATAAATTGATTGAAGTCTTCAATAAAATAACTTGAAGGACACTTTTGTTAAAAGTTTAAGGCAAGTATATTAACTTTATTAGTTTACACACACTATAAAGTCAAATTCCATCGATCTGTTGCTTCTTTCTTTCGGCACTTGAGGCGAACTAAAATAAAAATAAAAATAAAACATATATACCCCAAATACACTGTTATTTATTTTTTCTCAACATACAGATAAAATTCTTACCATGTGATCATTACTAGAAAACCCAAATTGAAAAGTAAAAAATCAGCTTTAGTTTTCAGTAATATGCAACGTTGATAGCTAGGGTGAGCACATCTAGGTGAGCACATCTAGGTGAGCACAACAAGGTGAGCACAACTAGGTGAGCACATCTAGGTGAGCACATCTAGGTGAGCACAACAAGGTGAGCACATCTAGGTGAGCACATCTAGGTGAGCACATCTAGGTGAGCACATCTAGGTGAGCACAACTAGGTGAGCACATCTAGGTGAGCACATCTAGGTGAGCACAACTAGGTGAGCACATCTAGGTGAGCACATCCAGGTGAGCACATCTAGATGAGCACAACTATTCGTTTGCCTTGTTCGGGTTGAATGTAGACACAGTAGTCGTTTCTGTATATATTTATTGACCGAGACAACAAGGTATATATCTGGCCAACTGAGGTCCACCTTACTCTGGGTCTGAGAGAGAACTGAGGCTGCTGGGAGCATGGCTTGATGCTCCTCTGTCTGGCTTGACGTCAGAGGTCTACTTGCCTGTGATTGGTTACATTTCAACTGACAGAATTTGAATATAACACCGCTCGGACACGCTACCAAGTCGACGACCCTTGTCAACAAGCTCTGGCTAGCTATATAGTTACAATGATACTGAAAGGACCTCGGTGGCATTCAATAATGGCTTACATGTGAAATTTGCATAATAAAGCATTGAAAGAAGATCAGGTGTGCATAATACTAACAACTCGGCATATATGCACCAAAAAAAAATCATCATAATAGGTGAAAATCGTGGTAACAAGCTTTGATTAAACCAGAGGATTAAGAACATGTGTATGTCTACTGATCAGATATGAACAATACAACTCAAGGTATTGCCTAAACAAAATTATTAACATGTGTCAATGGCATGTGCTTGAAAACCATACAAAATTAAACAATTATTACATTAATGGAACAAAGTTCTGACCTAACAACCACAAATGAATTTCAAGATAGATAATGACTTTTTTTTTTTTCCGAAATATACAATATATTTACAAGACCAATGTACAATATATTTACAAGCTATATACAAGACCTGGATCAAGAAGACTAACATCTGTGTGATAGCAGTCAGGATTCACTGGCCTCAATGTGGTTGCTAGAACAATAATAACTCTTATGACAAGCACTGTAAAAATACAAATGGTAGTAGACTTAACAATGGCATCTAATTTATAACAAAATAAAGTTGAGAAAAACTATACATTATATATAATGGTAATAATAAGACACATGTGGTAGAAAGACTGCAAATGATTTTTTTTTTTCAAAACAAACAGAATAACTGCAGAGTGCACTCAATTATAAATTCTGCGGATATCTACACCTAGCTCATCCAGAGCACTATACAACTCTGGCTCTGACTGAAGGTCCGGAACAGATGAAACTTCATATGACTAACTATCATCTTGAGAGATATCCTCGTTAACATCTAGCCAATGGACAGGTGGTGAGTGCACGGTTGAAACGAGAGGTCTAGATCTAAGATTATAATTGCTAGTATGGGGTTGCTAAATATCAAGTGGTCTGTCAACCACAGAAGGTGGTGTCCGAGTAGGAGTATCTGTCTGGGTAAGTTCATTGTCATCTTCCTCATCAGTCTCGTCAACAGTCATTTTAGCTAACTTCATATGGTCTAAATGTTCATTTATATACTCTCCTGTTAACAAGTTCTTAAGTCTGTATTTGTTACCTTTAATAAGCTCGATTACCTTATATGGACCCAAAAATTTCTTAGTTAACTTATACATAGGACCAGACCTGTGTTGGTTAAGTATCATTATTACAGATCCAATAGTTATTTTACTGGGTTTAGTTCGTGCATTTCTTGTTAGAGTGAACTCGGCTGTAGCTTTGGACAGTTGTTCTCGTATTTTCTTGAATACTAATTGCATTTGTCTACGCTTCACTTGAACAAAATCATCTACGTTATATAAGGGAGTAGGAGGTACGTTAATCAATTCATTAGGGAGGATCTTATCTGTACCATAAAGAATAGCGTGAGGTGTGTCACCTGTAGAAACATTAATTGAAGAATTTATAGCACACTGAATTAAGGGTATAAAATCTTCCCAATTGTTGTTATCAAAATTCAACGTGACTCTCAAGGCATCTAACACTTTCCTGTTAGTACGTTCGGCTAGTCCATTACTTGCCGGATGATAAGGCATGATGCTACATTTTTTGATGTTATATAAATCACACAAGCTAGTTAAAATACTATTACTGAATTCTGGACCATTATCTGAAAGGATTACTTTAGGCATACTATATCTACAAATTATTTGGTCATGGAATGCGCTGGCTATGGTTTCTGCTGTTTTGTTCGGGATAGGAACTAGTTCGCAAAACCGTGAAAAATTATCGACCATTACAAGCAAATGTTTGTTCCCTTTCTCTGTTTCCGCAAAATTTGTCAATAAATCCATCGATATTCGTTCCCAAGGAGCTTTAGTTGCTGGGTACACCTGAATTGGATTAGGTTCTGAAACATGTCCCTTGTGCTGTAAACAAGTTAAACATCTGTCAACATAATGAGCAATCTCCTTAGCCATTTTTGGCCAAAAATATTTCAATCGACCTTGTTGGAGTGTACAATCCTTTCCTGGATGTGCACTTGCAGGAGCATCATGGATAATTTTTAACACAGTTGGTACCAAGACAGCTGGAACAACTAACTGACAACATTTCCTCGGGGCTGTCCCTAGCTTTACTACTCTACACAGTAAATTGTCCAACATAACTAGTTCTTTCAATGGTACTGGCGGTTTATGAATCGGGCGAGTGTCTTGCTTAGTCAAAAATTTAATGACGGGTGCCCATATGGGGGTCTTGTCTTTGTTCCGTTTCTACTACTGTAGCATCTAATGCTGGGTAATTTAACTGAATCGCAGCTACGTGTCGAGAAAACGCATCGGCTACAACATTTTGCTTTCCTGGAATATAACCAAATGTGGGATTGAATTCTTGAATTGTGAGCAAATATCTAGCAAACTTTCCAACTGGATTCTTATTTTTGAACAAGGGAATTAATGGTTGGTGATCTGTAAGAACATGAACTGGGTAATTATAAATTGTATCCTTGAAATGTTTAAGTGCCCAGACAACTGCCAAGGCTTCTCGTTCTGTTGCACTATAATTTTTCTCTTCTTTAGATAATGTGCGGCTAGCATAAGCTATTGCGTGATCTCTGTGACCTTCTGTTTGAAGTAATGCAGCACCTAGACCTATGTCACTAGCATCTGTAACCAACGTAAAAGGTTTAGAAAAATCTGGGTACCTAAGAACAGGTGACAAAATCAAGGCTGCTTTGAGTTTTTTGAATGACTGATCCTGGGCCTCTCCCCAAACAAAGGGTTCATCTTTTCTTTGCAACTTGTAAAGCGGAGCGGCTATAATAGAGAATCCAGCAATAAATGAACGATAAAATCCTACAAGACCTGTGAACTGTCTTACGGCTTCTGCGGTACGAGGTGTTGGAAAATCACGGGCAGCAATAATTTTTTATTCATTCAATGTAATACCTGAAGGTGTAACTGTATGACCTAGGAAATTAATCTTTTGCTTTAAAAATGAACATTTTGCAAGCTTTATTTTTAAATTAGCTTCAGCGAGCTTTGCAAGTACTTTCTCAAGGTTCTGGAAATGAGTCTGAACATCTTGCGACATGATTATGAGATCATCAAGGTAAACTAGAAGCGTACTTCCTATCAATCTATGAAATAGATTTGTCATGAGCCGTGAAAAGGTTATTGGACTACTACGCAAACCAAACGGCATTCTTTTGAAATGAAAATGACCATTGGGAGTACTAAAGGCTGTCAATTGTTTACTTTCCTCATCAAGGGGGATTTGCCAGAATCCCTGCAACAAATCTAACGTTGAGAATACTTTGTTTCGACCAATACTTTGCAACAAATCATTGAGAACTGGAAGTGGGAAACGACCAGGTATTGTTACTCTGTTAAGCTTGCGATAATCGATTACAGGTCTCCAAGTCCCATCTCGCTTTGGTACAAGAATCAATGGAGCGTTCCATGGCGAATTACTCGATTCAATTACATCACTCTGTAACATTTCCTCTACAAGTCTATCTGCTTCTGCTCTCTGAGAATGGGGAAGACGGTAAGCTGGTATATAAATAGGCGTAGTTCCTTGTTCAAGGGGAATTTTATGTGTAATAAGAGGAGTGAGACCTAATTTTTCTCCTGGTAGAGCAACAACAGCTCTATTCTTGTTCAAAATTTCCAAAAGCTGAGCCACAGAGTCAGGAAAATCAGTAGGACTGAGGTGTTGCGCTTGCACCTCTGGCTGAGATCCCTGTTCTCCTGGTGTGAGTGTACAAACGGTATGATCCATGGAGACATCATCCACAACTCGCACCGGTAACGAGTAATGGGCAAAATCTACAACATGGGTACCAGACTGGAGATAGATATCGGCATTACTTGTGTTTGCGATAAATAATGTGACAGTACCATCCTGCACTGTTTGCCAGGAGGGTTCAACAAATGTACCATTCACTTTACATGTTTCACTTTCTGCAATCACATCCGACAACTCAGGCACTCCCTGAACCTTAACTCTTATTCTGGTGAGAGAATGAGGGTGTAGCACAGTGTCAGTAGCCATGGAACCACTGACTTCAGAGATGGAAGCTGCCAGGCGAGCGAGACAACGAGAATCCGTTAGGGCGTCCCCTTCCAGAAAGTCCTGATACTCATTCTCCTTAACAACTGCACAACTACTATGCTTCAATCGAGTGCCTGTTTTCTCGGGTATGCTACCACGACAATGATCTGACAACCCTATGCTAGCAAGGCGGGTGTCAACAAAATTAACGTAATCTGATTGAAGGTTGAACTCGTGGCCCTGTCGATACATGCTACACAAGGGTATGACGTGGTCTTTGATACTTATGTTCCAACGATGGGGAAACAATACAATATTTTCATCAATCATGGTGTACAGACCTAAGAGAATGTCTCCAGGAAAATGAATAATGTCAACAACTAAACATGTTATAGACAATGTGACATCATTGAACTTGAGGGGAGGTCAACTTCACCCTGAACTTTTACTTTATTTCCTGAAATACCACTTAGAAAAGGTATGTGTGACTGTTTTAAAATAGTAGGGTGCTTACTCTCAATGTCTCTAAGAGCCGAGGGCTTGACAATATTAATTTTTGCACCTGAGTCAAGAAAAACTTTTAAAACTCTACCATGTACAATGGCTGAGACAAGGGGACCATCACTTGAGACTGGGCAAGTTACTACTTTTGACTTATGTTGTCTGGGATATCTGCGTCTTGTTTGTGTCAAATTTACTGTGGATCCGTCAACATCTACAACTGGTCTAGAGTCAGTGTCCTCCTCTGTCAAGTGTCCAAATCTATTTTGGGTAGCTACTGAATACACAGGGAGGGCACTAGGATTGGCTAGCTTGAATTGGTTAGCGGATGGCCTTGGGGGTTTCCCGACGACATGGAGTGAACATTCTGAGCTCCAGCATTCTGTGACTGAGCATTATAATTTGAAGTTGCATTATAGCTGGGCTGGGAGTTGTAATTACGAGAGTTCTGATAATGTCTTGGACGCTGTGAGCCTCGCCAAGACTGACCATGGGAGTTACGAGGTGGAGATGTCCTTTGCCTAGCTCTACAATCCGCAGTGTGGTGACCAACTTGTTTATGGTACGTGCAATATGGAAGCCTAGAGTGATTAGATTGACGAGGGGACCGAGAGAATTGTCTAGGAGGTGATGATCTAGGGGCGGACCAACAGTCCCTTGCAAGGTGGTTACTCTTACCACAATGCCAACATGAGGGAGTGGATGGTTGTGGACTATGGCGTTTCGGCAATTTATGAGGCGGCGAATTTGACTGGGGGCTACGAGCATGGGTACGCTTCTGCGACCAAGAGTTTTGAGAATTTGTGGGAGGATACTGAGAGCTTGTAACTACATTTACCGCATCAGAGCGTGGCAACAGTTGAGCACTTCGGGGAGCTAGTTTATCTGCGGCATTGTTAATAGCCTCAAATACTTCACCAATTTCATGTTTAACACCAAAATTTTGTTGCTCAACGATTGGTTTTGTATGCTCGGGGGCAAAATGCATTAAAGTACCAAATGCTGTCATTTTGGCCATTGCCTCAGGGGACAGATTATTGTCTTTATCTAACCAAGTCGAATTATTCATAGCAGACACTAAGGCATAAAGATACTGATCGAGACGGCTAGTAAACGCATTAAACGATTCACCAGGCTGCATGGTGGCATTGGCAATTTTCTTGACTAACCTATACGGGTCGAGGTCTCCTTTATTAACAAAGCGACGGCGAAAGAAATCCTTAAATTCAGGCCAAGACTGGAGGCTAACAATGGCTTTCTCATCAACAACAAAACGTGCATCACCTTTGGTTGTGTCCACGGCTGACCGTGCAATTGCTAAGTATTCGGCATCAGTAGGCTTAGAAAAACGTGCAACTGTTTTCGCTTCAACCTTACTAAACCATGATTCTAATAAACGCGATTCCCCAGCAAAAAGAGGAATAGCCATTTCCTGAGCTGATCTCTGGCCATTGGGACGAGCAACTGTTCCCATTGATTCTGAAGGGGTTTCAACAGTGGTAGGCATTGTCACAGCCGTGGAAGTAATATTTGAACGCAGATTATAATTAAGTGCACCTGGCATCAGAAATAGTATACACAAAAATAAACACACAAAAAAATATCAACTTGGCTAAAGTAAAAATGGCAGAAATAAAATTATTAAATTGGGCTAGGCAAGAAAATAATTAAGAACAAGCAATTGTAAACTAAATTTAGCAATGTTTCATTAAAAAAATGACTGGAATTAGATGTATGTAAATTAATTAAACCAGACTAAGCACAGCAATTGAGAATATAAAAACTGGAAGTGCAATTGCAAAATTTCATTAAAAAGATTCAACACAACAAGTGGCAATGCAAGAAATATGTATGTAGCACATAAACTGGACACAGGAATGCATATAACTGCTATGGTAAAAATTATAATATGCAATGTTGAAGGAATAAATTTCAATTTTTGGCCTGGAGGAATTAAAAAAAAATTATATTGCACAAATCCTTAACTGCTACTAAAACAAGGATTTCTTACTTCACTGGAATTTGAATTTACCAATAACACTCTAAGAGAACAATTAAAATTCAATGAAATTACTGTAAGAAGCAGGAATGTTGAAATCACACAAGAAAACTGTGGGGAATGGAGTACTGAACCAGCTCCAATATTTAACAAGTCACTGAATGGTTAATTCACAGGATATTATGGGAATTATTACATAAGTCACTTTTTAGCACTTGGCACGTTGTTCTCAACTAGCAATTACTTATCTCAGGGTTGTAATTTATGAGGATCACCACTAGCCAAAGTAGGAGGAGCGTCGTGAAGATCTGAAGAGGCCCATGTGAGGCGTGTTTACAAACTGGTGCGATGGCAGCGCTCCTGGCGGTGGTGGCGAGAGAATCAGGGACCCCACACTGTTGACGCTGGAAGCGCGAAGTTAAATTCTGACGACGACAATATTGCGACGATGTCGGTGGAGAAACACGATTGGGAGGCAGGAGTTCACACAAAATGATGTAGCAGGGGCTGGTGGCGAGGTGTGAGCTTGAGAGGGAGGCGAGGTGTGTGAGCTTGGGGAGGCGACACTAGTCAAACAATTGCAGTCCACCAAATATTCTCAAGGAACAATACAGCACATACGATGATCAGTTGATAGTTGCGACGATGATTGACCACGATTGCCATAGCTTGAACACTCACAAAGCTTAGATGCTGTCAGCTTGGGTGGTGGTGGTGGTGGTGGGTGTAGGTTCCCACGTGGTGGCGCGAGATTCAAAAATGGCTGGCGTGGAAGCTTCCTTCCTCCTCACTCGTGAATTAGCGTTCTCACAGGAAAATATTGACCCTTACTTCTGAAACGTTGGCCTGGAGTAGTGGTTGATTGCAGGACCCCGGTCTGGCACAATAATTGATGCGTGGGTGGCAGGATGGCGGCTTGTGGAGGCGGCTGATGGCGGTGGCGGCTGTACTGTGACACACACGGCGATGCTGGGTACTTGAATTTTTGTTTCCAGAAAAAAATTCTGGATCCCACTGCTGCTACCAGGATTCGTTTGCCTTGTTCGGGTTGAATGTAGACACAGTAGTCGCTTCTGTATATATTTATTGACCGAGACAACAAGGTATATATCTGGCCAACCGAGGTCCACCTTACTCTGGGTCTGAGAGAGAACTGAGGCTGCTGGGAGCATGGCTTGATGCTCCTCTGTCTGGCATGACGTCAGAGGTCTACTTGCCTGTGATTGGTTACATTTCAACTGACAGAATTCGAGTATAACAAAACTAGGTGAGCACAACTAGGTGAGCACATACTGGTCGGCACATCTAGGTGAGACCATACTGGTCAGCACATCTAGGTGAGTACATACAGGTAGGCACATCTAGGTGAGTACAACTAGGTGAGCACATCTAGGTGAGCACATACTGGTAGGCACATCTAGGTGAGCACATACTGGTAGGCACATCTAGGTGAGTACATACAGGTAGGCACATCTAGGTAAGCACATCTAGGTGAGCACATCTAGGTGAGCACATCTAGGTGAGCACATCTAGGTGAGCACATTTAGGTGAGCACATCAAGGTAAGCACATCTAGGTGAGCACTTCTAGGTGAGCACATCTAGGTTAGCACATCTAGGTGAGCACATCTAGGTGAGCACATTTAGGTGAGCACATCTAGGTGAGCACATCAAGGTGGGCACATCTAGATGAGCACATCTAGGTGAGCACATCTAGGTGAGCACATCTAGGTAAGCACATCTAGGTGAGCACATCTAGGTGAGCACATCTAGGTGAGCACAACTAGATGAGCATATGTAAGTGGGCACATCTAGATGAACACACCTATGTAAGCACATCTAGGTGAACACATCTAGGTAGGCACATCTAGGTGAGCACACCTATGTAAGCACATCTAGGTGAACGCAAGTAGGTGAGCACACCTATGTAAGCACATCTAGGTGAGCACATCTAGGTGAGCACATCTAGGTGAGCACATCTAGGTGAGCACATCTACGTGGGCACATCTAGGTGAGCACATCTAGGTGAGCACATCTACGTGGGCACATCTAGGTGAGCACAACTAGGTGAGGACATCTAAGTCAGCACATCTAGGTGAGCACATCTAGGTGAGGACCTCTAGGTGAGCACATTTAGATGAGCACATCTAGGTGAGCACATCTAGGTGAGCACATTTAGGTGAGCACATCTAGGTGAGCACATCTAGGTGAGCACATCTAGGTAAGCACATCTAGGTGAGCACATCTAGGTGAGCACATCTAGGTGAGCACAACTAGATGAGCATATGTAAGTGGGCACATCTAGATGAGCACATCTAGGTGAGCACATCTAGGTAAGCACATCTAGGTGAGCACATCTAGGTGAGCACATCTAGGTGAGCACAACTAGATGAGCATATGTAAGTGGGCACATCTAGGTGAGCACATTTAGGTGAGCACATCTAGGTGAGGACATCTAGGTGAGCACATCTAGGTAAGCACATCTAGGTGAGCACATCTAGGTGAGCACATCTAGGTGAACACATCTAGGTGGGCACATCTAGGTGAGCACACCTATGTAAGCACATCTAGGTGAGCACATCTAGGTGAGCACATCTAGGTGAGCACATCTAGGTGAGCACAACTAGATGAGCACATCTAGGTGAACGCATGTAGGTGAGCACACCTATGTAAGCACATCTAGGTGAGCACATCTAGGTGAGCACACCTATGTAAGCACATCTAGGTGAGCACATCTAGGTGAGAACATCTAGGTGAGCACATCTACGTGGGTACATCTAGGTGAGCACATCTAGGTGAGCACATCTAGGTGAGCACATCTAGGTGAGCACAACTAGATGAGCATATGTAAGTGGGCACATCTAGGTGAGCACATTTAGGTGAGCACATCTAGGTGAGGACATCTAGGTGAGCACATCTAGGTAAGCACATCTAGGTGAGCACATCTAGGTGAGCACATCTAGGTGAACACATCTAGGTGGGCACATCTAGGTGAGCACACCTATGTAAGCACATCTAGGTGAGCACATCTAGGTGAGCACATCTAGGTGAGCACATCTAGGTGAGCACAACTAGATGAGCACATCTAGGTGAACGCATGTAGGTGAGCACACCTATGTAAGCACATCTAGGTGAGCACATCTAGGTGAGCACACCTATGTAAGCACATCTAGGTGAGCACATCTAGGTGAGAACATCTAGGTGAGCACATCTACGTGGGTACATCTAGGTGAGCACATCTAGGTGAGCACATCTAGGTGAGCACATCTAGGTGAGCACATCTAAGTCAGCACATCTAGGTGAGCACATGTAGGTGCGGACCTCTAGGTGAGCACATTTAGGTGAGCACATCTAGGTGAGCACATCTAGGTGAGGACCTCTAGGTGAGCACATCTAGGTGAGCACATCTAGGTGAGCAAATCTAGGTGAGCACATCTAGGTGAGCACATCTAAGTGAGCACATCTAGGTGAGCACATCTAGGTGAACACTTCTAAGTGAGCACATCTAGGTGAGCACATCTAGGTGAGCACATCTAGGTGAGCACATCTAAGTAAGCACATCTAGGTGAGCACATCTAGGTGAACACTTCTAAGTGAGCACATCTAGGTGAACACATCTAGGTGAGCATATCTAGGGGAGCACATCTAGGTGAGCACATCTAGGTGAGCACATCTAGGTGAGCACAGCTAGGTGAGCACAACTAGGTAAGCACATCTAGGTGACCACATCTCAGGCAGCACATCTAGGTGAGCCCATCTAGGTGAGCACATCTAGCTGAGCACATCTAGGTGAGCACATCTAAGTCAGCACATCTAGGTGAGTACATCTAGGTGAGGACCTCTAGGTGACCTTATTTAGGTGAGCACATCTAGGTGAGCACATCTAGCTGAGCACATCTAAGTCAGCACATCTAGGTGAGCACATCTAGGTGAGCACATCTAATTCAGCACATCTAGCTGAGTACATCTAGGTGAGCACATCTAAGGCAGCACATCTAGGTGAGCACATCTAGCTGAGCACATCTAGGTGAGCACATCTAGGTGAGGACATCTAGCTCAGCACATCTAGCTGAGCACATCTAGGTGAGCACATCTAAATGAGCACATCTAGGTGAGCACATCTAAGTCAGCACATCTAGGTGAGCGCATCTAAGTGAGCACATCTAGGTGAGCTCATCTAGGTGAGGACATCTAGGTGAGCACATCTAGGTGAGCACATCTAGGTGAGGACATCTAAGTCAGCACATCTAGGTGAGCACATCTAGGTGAGGACCTCTAGGTGAGCACATTTAGGTGAGCACACCTAGGTGAGCACATCTAGGTGAGCACATCTGGGTAAGCACATCTAGGTGAGCACATCTAGGTAAGCACATCTAGGTGAACACAACTAGGTGAGCATATGTAGGTGGGCACATCTAGATGAACACACCTATTTAAGCACATCTAGGTGAACACATCTAGGTGGGCACATCTAGGTGAGCACACCTATGTAAGCACATCTAGGTGAACACATCTAGGTGAGCACACCTATGTAAGCACATCTAGGTGAACACACCTATGTAAGCACATCTAGGTGAGCACATCTAGGTGAGCACATCTACGTGGGCACATCTAGGTGAGCACATCTAGGTGAGCACATCTAGGTGAGGACATCTAAGTCAGCACATCTAGGTGAGCACATCTAGGTGAGGACCTCTAGGTGAGCACATTTAGGTGAGCACACCTAGGTGAGCACATCTAGGTGAGCACATCTAGGTAAGCACATCTAGGTGAGCACATCTAGGTGAGCACAACTAGGTGAGCACATCTAGGTGTGCACATTTAGGTGAGCACATCTAGGTGAGCACATCTAGGTGAGCACATCTAGGTAAGCACATCTAGGTGAGCACATCTAGGTAAGCACATCTAGGTGAGCACATGTAGGTCGGCACATCTAGGTGAGCACACCTATGTAAGCACATCTAGGTGAACACATCTAGGTCGGCACATCTAGGTGAGCACACCTATGTAAGCACATCTAGGTGAACGCATGTAGGTGAGCACATCTACGTGGGCACATCTAGGTGAGCACATCTAGGTGAGCACATCTAGGTGAGCACATCTAGGTGAGCACATCTAAGTCAGCACATCTAGGTGACCACATGTAGGTGAGGACCTCTAGGTGTGCACATTTAGGTGAGCACATCTAGGTGAGCACATCTAGGTGAGGACCTCTAGGTGAGCACATTTAGGTGAGCACATCTAGGTGAGCATATCTAGGTGAGGACCTCTAGGTGAGCACATCTAGGTGAGCACATCTAGGTGAGCACATCTAAGTGAGCACATCTAGGTGAGCACTTCTAAGTGAGCACATCTAGGTGAACACATCTAGGTGAGCACATCTAGGTGAGCACATCTAGGTGAGCACAACTAGATGAGCACATCTAGGTGAACGCATGTAGGTGAGCACACCTATGTAAGCACATCTAGGTGAGCACATCTAGGTGAGCACACCTATGTAAGCACATCTAGGTGAGCACATCTAGGTGAGAACATCTAGGTGAGCACATCTACGTGGGTACATCTAGGTGAGCACATCTAGGTGAGCACATCTAGGTGAGCACATCTAGGTGAGCACATCTAAGTCAGCACATCTAGGTGAGCACATGTAGGTGCGGACCTCTAGGTGAGCACATTTAGGTGAGCACATCTAGGTGAGCACATCTAGGTGAGGACCTCTAGGTGAGCACATCTAGGTGAGCACATCTAGGTGAGCAAATCTAGGTGAGCACATCTAGGTGAGCACATCTAAGTGAGCACATCTAGGTGAGCACATCTAGGTGAACACTTCTAAGTGAGCATATCTAGGTGAGCACATCTAGGTGAGCACATCTAGGTGAGCACATCTAAGTGAGCACATCTAGGTGAGCACATCTAGGTGAACACTTCTAAGTGAGCACATCTAGGTGAACACATCTAGGTGAGCATATCTAGGGGAGCACATCTAGGTGAGCACATCTAGGTGAGCACATCTAGGTGAGCACAGCTAGGTGAGCACAACTAGGTAAGCACATCTAGGTGACCACATCTCAGGCAGCACATCTAGGTGAGCCCATCTAGGTGAGCACATCTAGCTGAGCACATCTAGGTGAGCACATCTAAGTCAGCACATCTAGGTGAGTACATCTAGGTGAGGACCTCTAGGTGACCTTTTTTAGGTGAGCACATCTAGGTGAGCACATCTAGCTGAGCACATCTAAGTCAGCACATCTAGGTGAGCACATCTAGGTGAGCACATCTAATTCAGCACATCTAGCTGAGTACATCTAGGTGAGCACATCTAAGGCAGCACATCTAGGTGAGCACATCTAGCTGAGCACATCTAGGTGAGCACATCTAGGTGAGGACATCTAGCTCAGCACATCTAGCTGAGCACATCTAGGTGAGCACATCTAAATGAGCACATCTAGGTGAGCACATCTAAGTCAGCACATCTAGGTGAGCGCATCTAAGTGAGCACATCTAGGTGAGCTCATCTAGGTGAGCACATCTAGGTGAGCACATCTAGGTGAGCACATCTAGGTGAGGACATCTAAGTCAGCACATCTAGGTGAGCACATCTAGGTGAGGACCTCTAGGTGAGCACATTTAGGTGAGCACACCTAGGTGAGCACATCTAGGTGAGCACATCTGGGTAAGCACATCTAGGTGAGCACATCTAGGTAAGCACATCTAGGTGAACACAACTAGGTGAGCATATGTAGGTGGGCACATCTAGATGAACACACCTATTTAAGCACATCTAGGTGAACACATCTAGGTGGGCACATCTAGGTGAGCACACCTATGTAAGCACATCTAGGTGAACACATCTAGGTGAGCACACCTATGTAAGCACATCTAGGTGAACACACCTATGTAAGCACATCTAGGTGAGCACATCTAGGTGAGCACATCTACGTGGGCACATCTAGGTGAGCACATCTAGGTGAGCACATCTAGGTGAGGACATCTAAGTCAGCACATCTAGGTGAGCACATCTAGGTGAGGACCTCTAGGTGAGCACATTTAGGTGAGCACACCTAGGTGAGCACATCTAGGTGAGCACATCTAGGTAAGCACATCTAGGTGAGCACATCTAGGTGAGCACAACTAGGTGAGCACATCTAGGTGTGCACATTTAGGTGAGCACATCTAGGTGAGCACATCTAGGTGAGCACATCTAGGTAAGCACATCTAGGTGAGCTCATCTAGGTAAGCACATCTAGGTGAGCACATGTAGGTCGGCACATCTAGGTGAGCACACCTATGTAAGCACATCTAGGTGAACACATCTAGGTCGGCACATCTAGGTGAGCACACCTATGTAAGCACATCTAGGTGAACGCATGTAGGTGAGCACATCTACGTGGGCACATCTAGGTGAGCACATCTAAGTCAGCACATCTAGGTGACCACATGTAGGTGAGGACCTCTAGGTGTGCACATTTAGGTGAGCACATCTAGGTGAGCACATCTAGGTGAGGACCTCTAGGTGAGCACATTTAGGTGAGCACATCTAGGTGAGCATATCTAGGTGAGGACCTCTAGGTGAGCACATCTAGGTGAGCACATCTAGGTGAGCACATCTAAGTGAGCACATCTAGGTGAGCACTTCTAAGTGAGCACATCTAGGTGAACACATCTAGGTGAGCACATCTAGGTGAGCACATCTAGGTGAGCACACCTATGTAAGCACATCTAGGTGAGCACATCTAGGTGAGTACATCTAGGTGAGCACACCTATGTAAGCACATCTAGGTGAGCACATCTAGGTGAGCACATCTAGGTGAGCACATCTAGGTGAGCACACCTATGTAAGCACATCTAGGTGAGCACATCTAGGTGAGCACATTTAAGTGAGCACATCTAGGTGAGCACATCTAGGTGAGCACTTCTAAGTGAGCACATCTAGGTGAACACATCTAGGTGAGCACATCTAAGTGAGCACTTCTAAGTGAGCACATCTAGGTGAGCACATCTAGGTGAGCACATCTAGGTGAACACATCTAGGTGAGCACATCTAGGTGAGCACATCTAGGTGAACACATCTAGGTGAGCATATCTAGGTGAGCACATCTAGGTGAACACATCTAGGTGAGCACATCTAGGTGAGCACATCTAGGTGAGCACTTCTAAGTGAGCACATCTAGGTGAACACATCTAGGTGAGCACATCTAAGTGAGCACATCTAGGTGAGCACTTCTAAGTGAGCACATCTAGGTGAGCACATCTAGGTGAGCACATCTAGGTGAACACATCTAGGTGAGCACATCTTGGTGAGCACATCTAGGTGAACACATCTAGGTAAGCATATCTAGGTGAGCACAACTAGGTGAGCATTACAAAGGTGATTGCGAGTACTGCAACATTGCTGGGCTAGCTGGCACTAGGCACGGTTAAAGTCCTACTACTCATTCCCTCAGTTGCATCTTGCAGTACTGGCATTCTACTCAGTCATGTTACACGACATCTTTTATTGTGGTACAGCAGTTGCTCTGTAAACATTACTTAATAAATTAAGGTCCCCCACTCCTGGCTTGTTTTTTCTCCCCGATCAGAATTACATTTCACCTTTGTGAATGTACATTAATGACACTATGTAAAAGACACATCTAACACTTTATGTAGGGCATACGTAAATCTGTGTATCTATGTATTTACGTATGTAGGTTAGCTTAGCATTTTAAAAGCACCGAATCACCTTCTGTGGTTGAGTGTTCAATAAACCCTTGATCTATATGTTTAACACTTCTCTAACCCTTTCCATGGAGGACACAAGAAAATGTATATATGCTGCTTAGCATTGTAAATGTGTGGCCACGTCTGTGGTAGAGAGAGAGAGAAAATAAAACACTTCTTGGAGAAAACAATCTAGTTTCCTCTTGAAGATGTCCACGGTTGTTCCGGCAATATTTCTGATGCTCGCTGGTAGGACGTTGAACAACCGTGGACCTCTGATGTTTATACAATCAATATACAGAGGTCTATATACAATATAGACCTCTGATGCTATATAGTCTTCATGGCTTGCGAGTTTTCCCCCTGAGAATTTTCTTCCCTTCCCTTCTCTGATACGAGAGCGCTTTGTTAACAAACAAAGTAATACAAACAGTGCGCTAAGCATTGTTAATGGAAGCGCTAATTATATGATGAAGTGTCATGTATTTATTCAGACGAGAACAGCAGCGAACACAAACCAGCGCATATACGAAAAAAACGGTTTGAGTGTACAAACTTCTCAGTGAGCGAAGTTGTTTTTAGCCCGGTATCCGAAATTTCAGTAGACGACTTGACCAGTCCCCATATAACAGTTGTTACATTTTTCGTTGTTGTTGTAGTAGTTAGTACTTTGTTGAATAAACTGTTTTGTTAAGTTGAACGCTGTCTTTCGTTACACCCCGAGCTGATTTCATAGCACCACACAACAAAATATCTCGAGAGAATCTGGGACTCATTAGATTCGCTCCAGCGAATGACGAAGGTCGACGGCTTAGGATAAGAGATTTCAAACTTTTTGAGGTCTCGGCGTTTGCTCGCGCCTAGTCATTTTTTCTATGGTCCCTAGAGTGGTGAATGAGCTGCTTACTACAATTAGCGTGTTAGCTAAGCAGGTGCTTCCTCAAGAGGCCCATCTAGACTTTCAGTTTAAAGATGACGGATGTAATACTAGAATATTATGATGAAAAATTTCACACCTACAGTCAATAAGGTGTTCATGCGTGTATAAAGCATCAGTGGCAATAGGATCACCAGTGACAGTGGGATCATCAGTAACAGTGGGACCATCAGTGGCAATGGGATCATCAGTTATGACATCAAAATATTCTGTCCAGAGTAAATGGACCAAAGACCAAAGATCTTTACGACACCCACACTCGTCAGCGACAACAGAGTCACCGCGCATGACAGGTATAAGCAGTTAGAGGCAGTGGTTCTGGTTCGAGTACAATTATGGCGCTGTAGAGCTTCCCTAATTAAAGATGCAGTTGTAAAAGAGGTGAAGTTACTCCACGTGTGTAGTTAGTCACTACTGGGAACGTGGGAGACGTTTCAGGAAGTAAATGGCCGGGGTATGGAGAGGTGCAGAAGGGCGAGTCAAAGACGAAGCCGGGTGTAAGTCAATGATGAAGCCGGGTGTGAGTATAACGCAGCCGGAGCAGTAGAACCCTTGCAACCCAACCACATGGTCCATCAAGGGAAGGCACAGGGCAACCTCAGGGGAGTATATATATGTAGCCTAACCACTGAAGGGTCTGAAAGGTAACCCAGCAACTGATACCAACTTCACAGTTCCCACTTGAATCAATGTGTGCCCAAACATGCTAGCTAGCTGGGCCGACTGATCTAGGCGGGCCTTGCTGAACCTCACAGAAGCTGTGCCCTCACACTGTTGCTGTTGCACAGAGGTCTCACCCGCTGGATGGGCTCGACCACCAGATGAAGTAACGTAGGGCAATGTGTGTCTTCATGCACCATAGTTGCAGCAAGCAGGAGAGAGGAACGGAAGTCATCCACACTCGCTTGTAGACGTGTCATCTCCTGAAGGAAACCAGTCTTGACGGGGGTAAACACGTGCGTGTCACACAATCCTAGGAAGGTTAGGTTAGTTTAGTTTGTCTTTGCAATACAAGTAAAAAATAGTTTTCCAGTTTGTCCAACTCAATAGTGTCAATTTCTGCTCTCTAATTTCGTTGTCCGTCGGTATATATACTACGGTCCTAATCGTTACTATATTTACTACCAAAACAGGAGGATGGGCTGTGATAATGACATACTCTAATAGTGATATTAGAATATGGTGGATTATGGCCACGAGGAAGGTGTGACGTCACCTCTGGCTCCAGGATACCATACAGGTTTCATTCGCGAGCGCCAGCCCTGGCTCCAGCTCTTGGTCCACACACCGGCATATTTTGAATTGCGTAAACTAGGCAATGAAAACCCAGCAATTGGCTAGTTCTACTTAAACACAAGGCGCTTCACATTGCTAATCAGGTCGCCGTTCAATCCCCCGACCACCCAAGTGGTTGGGTACTATTCCATCCCTCTGTCCTATCCTAAATTCTTGTAGCCCTTCCAAGTGTTATATAGTCGTAATGGCTTGGTGCTTCATCCTGGTAATTACCTTATCTTCACACGCTGTTATGGACGATTGTGACGTAACGGAAGAAGTGGGAGACCAGGAGCATTACTCCACTGTAAACCTTAGCGGGGCCGAGGTATACCTTGACAACTGGTTGGTTGTTTTTGGCGTAGGTGAAGCTCTGAATCATGGTGAGCACCACAGGTGGTCCCGGAGAAGCTATAGTGACAATTTCTGAATTCTGGTCATAGAACAGCTCACCCACCATGTGCCTACGTGACAGAATGTGACAGTCACCTGGCGACAGGTGACTTGCGTTCTGTCACGTGCCCAAGTGACAGAACGTAGTCTACGACCACGATGTGAGTTAAACGGTTCAGAAAGTCAACTCCCGACTTTGGGAGGGTGTTCGTCCAGGAGAGGCGGACTTACCTCCGCGCCCTCGGGGAGTTTAAGATCGCTCAGATAACATGCGGACTGAAGGAAATATACCTGCTGGAGTACTGCGTGGTGTTGACACCCACCATCTTGCTACCGTGGTTTCGTTCACAGGGCAACGCAGAGACGGTGGGGGGGGGGGGTGACAGGGGGGGACAGGGAACGATACAGCACCAACTGGTGCCATCCAGCTCCTCGTTGAAAGTCTTCAAGACTGCGATGCCCAAAAAATTATATTTGGAGTTGTACTTTTGCAGAATATCATAAGCTGTAGTCTTCTTCCCCCAGAGAGCCTATATTTCTCTCAAGCCAGTTTAAAACTTCTTTTTCAGTGAAGACCAATGTAATGTGTTCTAAAAGGAATATAGTATAGAACACGTATTTTTTGTTTTAAGTGACTGGAATGTATTTATTATGGAGCGAAAATCCGTGTTAGAAGCAGTTTGAGTGTTAGAGACGTGCGACTGCCAGAGACGTGCGAGTGCCAGAGACGTGAGTGCCACAGACGTCTGAGTGCCAGAGATGTGAGTGCCACAGACGAGCGAGTGCCACAAACGTGCAAGTGTCCCAGACGTGAGAGTGCCACAGACGTGCGAGTGCCACAGACGTGCGAATGCCACAGACGTTTGAGTGCCACAGACGCGTGAGTGCCACAAACGTGTGAGTACCACAGACATGCGAGTGCCCCAGACGTGCGAGTGCCACAGACGTGCTAGTGTCCCAGACGTGTGAGTGCTACAGACGTGCGAGTGCCACAGACGTGCGAATGCCACAGACGTTTGAGTGCCACAGACGTGTGAGTGCCACAAACGTGTGAGTACCACAGACATGCGAGTGCCCCAGACGTGCGAGTGCCACATACGTGCTAGTGCCACAGACGTGTGAGTGCCACAGACGTGTGAGTGCCACAGACGTGGCACCAGAGATCCCACAGTAATGCTAATAATATTTAAATAATTGGTGCTGCCTAGTCTTTATTACTGCGCTGTACTCGCTTCCTCTTTCAGAGCAGGAGAGATGTCTGAAATAGAGGGACTACAGAGAACATATACGGCACGCATAAAAAAAGAAAAAACGCCTAAATTATTGGGACCGTTTCAAAGCTCTCAAAATGTATTCTTCTGAAAAAGAGACGAGAGAGAGGTATCAAATAATATATACATAGAAGACTGGGAGGTCAGGTCCCAAATTTGCACAGTAGAATAACAACATACTGGAGCGAAAGATACAGAAGGAAATGCAGAATAGAACCAGTGAGGAGTAAAGGTGCCATAGGCACAATCAGAGAGCACTGTCTGAACATCAAGAGGTTCACGGCTGTTCAGTATCACCCCCCCCCTCCCCCAGCAAGCATTAGAAATATTACCGGAAAAAAAGGTGGATGTATTCAAGAGGCACTTATAAAAGTTCTTGTTCGAGGAGGTTCGGGGAGTAGAAGAACTCTCGGAACCCTCTCCAGGTATGGCCTAACCACTTGGACTGGACGGCAGAGCGACGGTTTCGCTTTATGCAGGTCGGTGTTCAATCCCCCGAGCGTCCACGTGGTTGGGCACCATTCCATCCCCGCGTCCCATCCCAAATTCTTATCCTGACCCATTCCAAGAGCTATATAGTCCTTATCGTCTCTACTATATCGCTTGTCACTTTCTCCTGATAATTCCCCCCCCCATCACCAGGTATGTTTCATGTTTTTATAGAGTCAGCTTCTCGGAACAAGTGCCAAGTAGCACGGGCTATGGTGAGTCCGTAACTTACCTGGCACAGGAGCGGGGCAAGTAGCACGGGCTATGGTTAGCCCGTAGTGGACTTACCTGGCAAAGGACCGGTGCTCTGGTATGTTCCAGGAGCACCACCTCCCATGCAGGGGCACTGCTTCCCTGCCCTTGGTGAACAGTCATTACATATAGCTTACGGTAGTCAATGACCAACCTCTGAGTTCCATCCTCAGAGGGATGCAGAGGCTCAAGAGAGTGATTCAGAGGCTTACGAGAGTGATGCAGAGGCTTAAGAGAGTGATGCAGAGGCTTAAGACAGTGAGGCAGAAGCTCAAGAGAGGGATGCAGGGGCTCAAGAGAGTGATGCAGGGGCTCAAGAGAGTGATGCAGAGGCTCAAGAGAGGGATGCAGAGACTTAAGAGAGTGATGCAAAGGCTCATGAGAGGGATGCAGAGGTTCATGAGAGGGATGCAGGAGTTCAAGAGAGGGATGCAGAGGCTCAAGAGAGTGATTCAGAGGCTTACGAGAGTGATGCAGTGGCTTAAGAGAGGGATGCAGAGGCTCAAGAGAGTGATGCAGAGGCTCAAGAGAGCGATGCAGGGGCTCAAGAGAGGGATGCAGAGGCTCAAGTAAGGGATGCAGAGGCACAAGAGAGAGATGCAAAGGCTCTTGAGAGTGACGCAGAGACTCAAGAGAGGGATGCAGAGGCTTAAGAGTGTGATGCAAAAGCTAAGGAGAGGGATGCAGAGGCTCATAAGTGGGATGCAGAGGCTCAAGAGAGTGATGCCGAGGATGAAGAGAGGGATGCAGAGGCTTAAGCGAGAGATGCAGAGACTCAAGAGAGGGATGCTGAGGCTCAAGAGAGTGATGCAAAGGCTCAAGAGAGAGATGCAGAGGCTCAAGAGAGTGATGCAGAGGCTCAAGAGAGCGATGCAGAGGATCAAGAGAGTGATGCAGAGGCTCAAGAGAGTGATGCAGAGGACCAAGAGAGGGATTCAGAGGCTCAAGAGAGGGAATCAGAGACTTAAGAGAGTGATGTAGAGGCTGAAGAGAGTATTGCAGAGGCTCACGAGAGGGATGCAGAGGCTCAGGAGAGTGATGCAGAGACTCAAGAGAGTTATGCAGAGGCTCAGGAGAGTGATGCAGAGGCTTACGAGAGTGATACAGAGGCTCAAGAGAGGGATGCAGAGGCTTAAGAGAGTGATGCAAAGGCTCAAGAGAGGGATGCAGAGGCTCAAGAGAGGGATGCAGGGGCTCAAGAGAGGGATGCAGGGGCTAAAGAGAGGGATGCAGAGGCTCAAGTAAGGGATGCAGAGGCACAAGAGAGAGATGCAAAGGCTCTTGAGAGTGATGCAGAGACTCAAGAGAGGGATGCAGAGGCTCAAGAAAGGGATGCCGAGGCTTAAGAAAGTGATGCAGAGGCTCAAAATAGGGATGCAGAGGCTTAAGAGGGTGATGCAGAGGCTCAAGAGAGTGATGGAGAGTCTCAAGAGAGGGATGCAGGGGCCTAAGAGAGTGTTGCAGATGCTCAAGATAGGTATGCAGAGGATGACGAGAGTAATGCATAGGCTCGAGAGAGTGATGCAGAGGCTCAAGGGGGGGATTCAGAGGCTCAAGAGAGGGATGCAGAGGCTTAAGAGAGTGTTGCAGAAGCTCCTGAGAGTGACGCAGAGGCTCAAGAGAGAGATGCAGAGGCTTTAGAGAGTGATGCAAAGGCTCAGGAGGGGGATGCAGAGGCTCATGAAAGGGATGCAGGAGTTTAAAAGAGTGATGCAGAGGCTCAAGAAAAGGATGCAGAGGCTTAAGAAACTGATGCAGAGGCTCAAAAAAGGGATGCAGAGGCTTAAGAGGGTGATGCAGAGGCTCAAGAGAGTGATGCACAGGCTCAAGAGAGGGATGCAGAGGCTCAAGAGAGTGATGCAGAGGATCAAGAGAGGGACGCAAAGGCTTAAGAGAGTGATGCAGAAGCTGAAGAGATTGATGCAGAGGCTCTAGAGAGTGATGCAGAAGCGTAAGAGAGTGATGCAGGGACTCAAGAGAGTGATGCAGAGGATCAAGAGAGTGATGCAGAGGCTCGAGAGAGTGATGCAGAGGCTCAAGAGAGGGATTCAGAGGCTTAAGAGAGTGATGCAGAGACCTCAAGAGAGTGATGCAGAGGCTCAAAAGAGTGATGCAGAGGCTCAAAAGAGTGATGCAGAGGCTCAAGAAAGTGATGCAGATGCTCTAGAGAGTGATGCAGAGGCTCAGGAGAGTGATGCAAACGATCAAGAGAGTGATGCAGAGGCTCAAGAGAGTGATGCAGAGGATCCAGAGAGTGATGCAGAGGCTGAAGAGAGTGATGCAGAGGATCAAGAGAGGGAAGCAGAGGCTTAAGAGAGTGATGCAGAGGCTGAAGAAAGTGATGCAGAGGCTCTTGAGAGTGATGCAGAGGCTTACGAGAGTGATGCAGAGGCTTAAGAAAGGGATACAGAGGCTCAAGAGAGGGATGCAGAGGCTCAGGAGAGGGATTCAGAGGCTTATGAGAGTGATGCAGAGGATCAAGAGTGTGATGCAGAGGCTCAAGAGAATTATGCAGAGGCCTCAAGAGAGGGATTTAGAGGCTTAAGAGAGTGATGCAGAGGCTGAAGAGAGTGTTGCAGAGGCTCAAGAAAGGGATGAAGAGGCTGAAGAGAGTGATGCAGAGGCTCAAGAGAGGGATGCACAGGCATAAGAGAGTGATTCAGAGGCTTAGGAGAGTGATGCAGAGGCTTAAGAGAGTGAGGCAGAGGCCCAAGAGAGGGATGCAGGGGCTTTACTGAAAGCGGCGATGGATCACATTCTGCCCAATCCCTCCCTGCAGTTTTCAAAATATCAAATACATAACAAATTCGACGCTTGAGCAACATTTTTGAGCCAAATTCTGGCTCTCTGCACGTATTCGCAGTTTGAAATTACGACTTTTTACACCGAAAATATGCCAATTACTGAAAGCGGCGATGGATCACATTTTGCCCAAACACTCCCTGCAGTTTTCAAAAAATCTCAAACATCCCAAATTCGTCGCTTGAGTCATATTTTGGACCCAAGTTCTGGCACTCTGCACGTATTCGCAGTTTGAAATTACGACTTTTTATACCGAAAATATGCCAATTACTGAGAGCGGCGATGTATCACATTTTGCCCAAACCCTCCCTGTAGTTTTCAAAATACCCCAAACATCCCGAATTCGATCCTTGTTCCTAATTTTGGAGCCAAATTCTGACTCTCTGCACGTATTCGCAGTTTGAAATTACGAATTTTTATACTGAAAATATGCCAATAACTAAAAGCAGCGATAGGTCACATTTTGCCCAAACCCCCCTGCAGTTTTCAAAATATCCCAAACATCTCAAATTCGACCCTTCAGCCATTTTTTTGGAGCCAAATTCTGGCTCTCTGTACGTATTCGCAGTTTGAAATTACAACTTTTTTTTTTTTTTTTTTTTTTTTTTTTTTTTTTTTTTTTTTTTAGATATATACAAGAATTGTTACATTCTATTACAGCCACTAGTACGCGTAGCGTTTCGGGCAGGTCCCTGGAATACGATCCCCTGCCGCGAAGAATCGTTTTTTCATCCAAGTACACATTTTACTGTTGCGTTAAACAGAGGCTACAGTTAAGGAATTGCGCCCAGTAAATCCTTCCCGGCCAGGATACGAACCCATGAAATAGCGCTAGCAGAACGCCAGGCGAGTGTCTTACCACTACACTACGGAGACTGTAAATCCAAAATCCATATACAAAAAAATATGCTAATTACTGAGAGCGGCGATGGATCACATTTTGCCCAAACCCTCCATGCAGTTTTCAAAATATCCCAAACATCTCAAATTCGACCCTTAAGAATTATTTTGGAGCCAAATTCTGGCTCTCTGCACGTATTTGCAGTTTGAAATTACGACTTTTTATACTGAAAATATGCAAATTACTGAAAGCAGCGAAGGGTCATATTTTGCCCAGACCCTCCTTGCAGTTTTCAAAATATCCCCAATATCCCAAATTCGACCCTTGAGCCATATTTAGGAGCCAAATTCTGGTTCTCTGCACGTATTCGCAGTTTGAAATTACGTCTTTTTATACTGAAAATATGCCAATTACTGAAAGCAGCGAAAGGTCACATTTTGCCCAAACCCCCTGCAGTTTTCAAAATATCCAAAATATCCCAAATTCGACCCTTGAGCTATATTTTGGAGCCAAATTCTGGCTCTCTGCACGTATTCCCAGTTTGAAATGACGACTTTTTATACCAAAAATATGCCAATTACTGAGAGCGACGATGGACCACATTTCGCCTAATCCTTCCCTGCAGTTTTCAAAATAACCTAAGCATCCTAAATTCGACCTTTGAGCCTAATTTTGGAGCCACATTCTGGCTCTCTGCACGTATTCGCAGTTTGAAGTTACGACTTTTTATACCGAAAATATGCTAATTACTTAGAGCTGCGATGGATCACATTTTGCCCAAACCTTTCCTGCAGTTTGCAAAATATCCAAAACATCCCAAATTCAACCCTTGTGCTATATTTTGGAGCCAAATTCAGGCTCTCTGCAAGTATTCCCAGTTTGAAATGAATTTTTATACCAAAAATATGCCAATTACTGAGAGCGACGATGGACCACATTTTGCCTAATCCCTCCCTGCAGTTTTCAAAATATCCCAAACATCCCAAATTCGACGCTTGAGACATATTTTGGAGCCAAATTCGGGCTCTCTGCACGTATTCGCATTTTGAATTTATTTAATTTTATACCGACAATATGCTAATTACTGAGAGCGGCGATGGGTCACATTTTGCCGAAACCCCCACTGCAGTTTTCAAAATATCCCAAACATCCCAAATTCGAACCTTGAGCCATATTTTGGAGCCAAGTTCTGGCTTTCTGCACGTATTCGCAGTTTGAAATTACGAATTTTTATACCGAAAATATGCCAATTACTGAAAGCGGCGATGAAACACATTTTGCCCAAACCCTCCCTGCAGTTTTCAAAATATCCTAAACATCCCAAATTCGACCCTTCCGACATATTTTGGAGCGAAATTCTGGCTCTCTGCACGTATTCGCAGTTTGAAATTACGACTTTTTATATATTTTTTTTTTTTTGAGATATATACAAGAGTTGTTACATTCTATTACAGCCACTAGTACGCGTAGCGTTTCGGGCTGGTCCTTGGAATACGATCCCCTGCCGCGAAGAATCGTTTTTTCATCCAAGTACACATTTTAATGTTGCGTTAAACAAAGGCTACAGCTAAGGAAATGCGCCCAGTAAATCCTCTCCGGCCAGGATACGAACCAATGACATAACGCTAGCGGAACGCCAGGCGAGTGTCTTACCACTACACCACGGAGACTGTAAATCCAAAATCCATATACAAAAAATATGCTAATTACTGAGAGCGGCGATGGATCACATTTTGCCCAAACCCTCCCTGCAGTTTTCAAAATATCCCAATCATCTCAAATTCGACCCTTAAGAATTATTTTGGAGCCAAATTCTGGCTCTCTGCACGTATTCGCAGTTTGAAACTACGAATTTTAATACTGAAAATATGCAAATTACTGAAAGCAGCGATGGGTCATATTTTGCCCAAACTCTCCCTGCAGTTTTCAAAATATACCCAAAATCCCAAATTCGACCCTTGAGCCATATTTTGGAGCCAAATTCTGGCTCTCTGCACATATTCGCAGGTTGAAATTACGACATTTTATATCGAGAATATGCAAATTACTGAAAGCAGCGATGGGTCATATTTTGCCCCCCCCCCTGCAGTTTTTGTAATATCCCAAACATCCCCAATTCGACGCTTGAGACATATTTTGAAGCCAAAATCGGGTTCTCTGCACGTATTCGCAGTTTGAAATATTTTCATTTTATACCGACAATATGCAAATTACTGAGAGCTACGATGGGTCACATTTTGCCAAAACCCCCCTGCAGTTTCAAAATATCCCAAACTTCCCAAATTCGACCCTTAAGCTATATTTTGGAGCCAAATTCTGGATGTCTGCACGTATTCGCAGTTTGAAATTACGAATTTTTATTCCGAAAAAATGCCATTTACTGTGAGCGGCGATAGATCACATTTTGCCCAAACCCTCCCTGCACTTTTCAAAATAACCAAAACATCCAAAAGTCGACCCTTGAGCCATATTTTGAAGCCAAATTCTGGCTCTCTGCACGTATTCGCAGTTTGAAATTACGACTTTTTATACCGAAAATATGCCAATTACTGAAAGCGGCGATGGATCACATTTTGCCCAATTCTCCCTGCAGTTTTCAAAATATCCCATGCATCCCAAATTCGAACCTTGAGCCATATTTTGGAGCCAAATTCTGGCTTTCTGCACGTATTCGCAGTTTGAAATTACGAATTTTTATACCGAAAATATGCCAAATACTGCAAGCGGCGATGGATCACATTTTGCCCAAACCCCCCCTGCAGTTTTTTTAATATCCCAAACATCTCAAATTCGACCCTTCAGCCATTTTTTTGGAGCCAAATTCTGGCTCTCTGTACGTATTCGCAGTTTGAAATTACAACTTTTTTTTTTTTTTTTTTTTTTTTTTTTTTTTTTTTTTTTTTTTTTTTTTTTTTTTTTTTTTTAGATATATACAAGAATTGTTACATTCTATTACAGCCACTAGTACGCGTAGCGTTTCGGGCAGGTCCCTGGAATACGATCCCCTGCCGCGAAGAATCGTTTTTTCATCCAAGTACACATTTTACTGTTGCGTTAAACAGAGGCTACAGTTAAGGAATTGCGCCCAGTAAATCCTTCCCGGCCAGGATACGAACCCATGAAATAGCGCTAGCAGAACGCCAGGCGAGTGTCTTACCACTACACTACGGAGACTGTAAATCCAAAATCCATATACAAAAAAATATGCTAATTACTGAGAGCGGCGATGGATCACATTTTGCCCAAACCCTCCCTGCAGTTTTCAAAATATCCCAAACATCTCAAATTCGACCCTTAAGAATTATTTTGGAGCCAAATTCTGGCTCTCTGCACGTATTTGCAGTTTGAAATTACGACTTTTTATACTGAAAATATGCAAATTACTGAAAGCAGCGAAGGGTCATATTTTGCCCAGACCCTCCTTGCAGTTTTCAAAATATCCCCAATATCCCAAATTCGACCCTTGAGCCATATTTAGGAGCCAAATTCTGGTTCTCTGCACGTATTCGCAGTTTGAAATTACGAATTTTTATACCGAAAATATGCCAATTACTGAAAGCGGCGATGGATCACATTTTGCCCAAACCTTCCCTGCAGTTTTCAAAATATCCCAAACATCCCAAATTCGTCCCATAAGAATTATTTTGGAGCCAAATTCTGGCTCTCTGCGCGTATCGCAGACTAAAATTACGACTTTTTATACTGAAAATATGCCAATTACTAAAAGGAGCGATGGGTCACATTTTGCCCAAACCCCCCAGCAGTTTGCAAAATATCCTTAACATCCTAAATTCGACCTTTGAGCCAAATTCTGGCTCTCTGCACGTAATCGCAGTTTGAAATTACGACTTTTTATACTCAAAATATGCTAATTACTTAGAGCGGCGATGGATCACATTTTGCCCAAACCCTCCCTGCAGTTTTCAAAATATCCCAAACATCCCAAATTCGACCCTTGAGCCTAATTTTGGAGCCAAGTTCTGACTCTCTTCACGTATTCGCAGTTTGAAATTACGTCTTTTTATAGTGAAAATATGCCAATTACTGAAAGCAGCGAAAGGTCACATTTTGCCCAAACCCCCTGCAGTTTTCAAAATATCCCAAATATCCCAAATTCGACCCTTGAGCTATATTTTGGAGCCAAATTCTGGCTCTCTGCACGTATTCCCAGTTTGAAATGACGACTTTTTATACCAAAAATATGCCAATTACTGAGAGCGACGATGGACCACATTTCGCCTAATCCCTCCCTGCAGTTTTCAAAATAACCTAAGCATCCTAAATTCGACCATTGAGCCTAATTTTGGAGCCACATTCTGGCTCTCTGCACGTATTCGCAGTTTGAAATTACGACTTTTTATACCGAAAATATGCTAATTACTTAGAGCTGCGATGGATCACATTTTGCCCAAGCCCTCCCTGCAGTTTTCAAAATATCCCAAACATCCCAAATTCGACCCATAAGAATTATTTTGAACACAAATTCTGGCTTTCTGTGCGTATTCGCAGTTTGAAATTACGACTTTTTATACCGAAAATATGACAATTACTGAAAGCGGCGATTGATCACATTTTGCCCAAACCCTTCCTGCAGTTTGCAAAATATCCAAAACATCCCAAATTCAACCCTTGTGCTATATTTTGGAGCCAAATTCAGGCTCTCTGCAAGTATTCCCAGTTTGAAATGAATTTTTATACCAAAAATATGCCAATTACTGAGAGCGACGATGGACCACATTTTGCCTAATCCCTCCCTGCAGTTTTCAAAATATCCCAAACATCCCAAATTCGACGCTTGAGACACATTTTGGAGCCAAATTCGGGCTCTCTGCACGTATTCGCATTTTGAATTTATTTAATTTTATACCGACAATATGCTAATTACTGAGAGCGGCGATGGGTCACATTTTGCCGAAACCCCCACTGCAGTTTTCAAAATATCCCAAACATCCCAAATTCGAACCTTGAGCCATATTTTGGAGCCAAGTTCTGGCTTTCTGCACGTATTCGCAGTTTGAAATTACGAATTTTTATACCGAAAATATGCCAATTACTGAAAGCGGCGATGAAACACATTTTGCCCAAACCCTCCCTGCAGTTTTCAAAATATCCTAAACATCCCAAATTCGACCCTTCCGATATATTTTGGAGCGAAATTCTGGCTCTCTGCACGTATTCGCAGTTTGAAATTACGACTTTTTATATATTTTTTTTTTTGAGATATATACAAGAGTTGTTACATTCTATTACAGCCACTAGTACGCGTAGCGTTTCGGGCTGGTCCCTGGAATACGATCCCCTGCCGCGAAGAATCGTTTTTTCATCCAAGTACACATTTTAATGTTGCGTTAAACAAAGGCTACAGCTAAGGAAATGCGCCCAGTAAATCCTCTCCGGCCAGGATACGAACCAATGACATAACGCTAGCGGAACGCCAGGCGAGTGTCTTACCACTACACCACGGAGACTGTAAATCCAAAATCCATATACAAAAAATATGCTAATTACTGAGAGCGGCGATGGATCACATTTTGCCCAAACCCTCCCTGCAGTTTTCAAAATATCCCAAACATCTCAAATTCGACCCTTAAGAATTATTTTGGAGCCAAATTCTGGCTCTCTGCACGTATTCGCAGTTTGAAACTACGAATTTTAATACTGAAAATATGCAAATTACTGAAAGCAGCGATGGGTCATATTTTGCCCAAACTCTCCCTGCAGTTTTCAAAATATACCCAAAATCCCAAATTCGACCCTTGAGCCATATTTTGGAGCCAAATTCTGGCTCTCTGCACATATTCGCAGGTTGAAATTACGACATTTTATATCCAGAATATGCAAATTACTGAAAGCAGCGATGGGTCATATTTTGCCCCCCCCCCTGCAGTTTTTGTAATATCCCAAACATCCCCAATTCGACGCTTGAGACATATTTTGAAGCCAAAATCGGGTTCTCTGCACGTATTCGCAGTTTGAAATATTTTCATTTTATACCGACAATATGCAAATTACTGAGAGCTACGATGGGTCACATTTTGCCAAAACCCCCCCGCAGTTTCAAAATATCCCAAACTTCCCAAATTCGACCCTTAAGCTATATTTTGGAGCCAAATTCTGGATGTCTGCACGTATTCGCAGTTTGAAATTACGAATTTTTATTCCGAAAAAATGCCATTTACTGTGAGCGGCGATAGATCACATTTTGCCCAAACCCTCCGTGCACTTTTCAAAATAACCAAAACATCCAAAAGTCGACCCTTGAGTCATATTTTGTAGCCAAATTCTGGCTCTCTGCACGTATTCGCAGTTTGAAATTACGACTTTTTATACCGAAAATATGCCAATTACTGAAAGCGGCGATGGATCACATTTTGCCCAATTCTCCCTGCAGTTTTCAAAATATCCCATGCATCCCAAATTCGAACCTTGAGCCATATTTTGGAGCCAAATTCTGGCTTTCTGCACGTATTCGCAGTTTGAAATTACGAATTTTTATACCGAAAATATGCCAAATACTGAAAGCGGCGATGGATCACATTTTGCCCAAACCCTCCCTGCAGTTTTCAAAATATCCCAAACATCCCAAATTCGACCCTTCAGACATATTTTGGAGCCAAATTCTGGCTCTCTGCGCGTATCGCAGACTAAAAATACGACTTTTTATACTGAAAATATGCCAATTACTAAAAGGAGCGATGGGTCACATTTTGCCCAAACCCCCCTGCAGTTTGCAAAATATCCTATACATCCTAAATTCGACCTTTGAGCCTAATTTTGGAGCCAAATTCTGGCTCTCTGCACGTATTCGCAGTTTGAAATTACGACTTTTTATACCGAAAATATGCTAATTACTTAGAGCTGCGATGGATCACATTTTGCCCAAGCCCTCCTTGCAGTTTTCAAAATATCCCGAACATCCCAAATTCGACCCATAAGAATTATTTTGAACACAAATTCTGGCTTTCTACACGTATTCGCAGTTTGAAATTACGACTTTTTATACTGAAAATATGCTAATTACTTAGAGCGGCGATGGATCACATTTTGCCCAAACCCTCCCTGCAGTTTTCAAAATATCCCAAACATCCCAAATTCGACGCTTGAGACATATTTTGGAGCCAAATTCTGATTCTCTTCACGTATTCGCAGTTTGAAATTACGTCTTTTTATACTGAAAATATGCCAATTACTGAAAGCAGCGAAAGGTCACATTTTGCCCAAACCCCCCTGCAGTTTTCAAAATATCCAAAATATCCCAAATTCGACCCTTGAGCTATATTTTGGAGCTAAATTCTGGCTCTCTGCACGTATTCCCAGTTTGAAATGACGACTTTTTTTTACCAAAAATATGCCAATTACTGAGAGCGACGATGGACCACATTTCGCCTAATCCCTCCCTGCAGTTTTCAAAATAACCTAAACATCCTAAATTCGACCTTTGAGCCTAATTTTGGAGCCACATTCTGGCTCTCTGCACGTATTCGCAGTTTGAAATTACGACTTTTTATACCGAAAATATGCTAATTACTTAGAGCTGCGATGGATCACATTTTGCCCAAGCCCTCCTTGCAGTTTTCAAAATATCCCGAACATCCCAAATTCGACCCATAAGAATTATTTTGAACACAAATTCTGGCTTTCTACACGTATTCGCAGTTTGAAATTACGACTTTTTATACCGAAAATTTGACAATTACTGAAAGCGGCGATTGATCACATTTTGCCTAATCCCTCCCTGCAGTTTTCAAAATATCCCAAACATCCCAAATTCGACGCTTGAGACATATTTTGGAGCCAAATTCGGGCTCTCTGCACGTATTCGCAGTTTGAATTTATTTAATTTTATACCGACATTATGCCAATTACTGAGAGCGGCGATGGGTCACATTTTGCCGAAACCCCCACTGCAGTTTTCAAAATATCCCAAACATCCCAAATTCGACCCTTGAGCCATATTTTGGAGCCGAATTCTGGCTTTCTGCACGTATTCGCAGTTTGAAATTACGAATTTTTATACCGAAAATATGCCAATTACTGAAAGCGGCGATGAAACACATTTTGCCCAAACCCTCCCTGTAGTTTTCAAAATATCCTAAACATCCCAAATTCGACCCTTCAGACATATTTTGGAGCGAAATCCTGGCTCTCTGCACGTATTCGCAGTTTGAAATTACGACTTTTTATACATATTTTTTTTTTTTGAGATATATATACAAGAGTTGTTACATTCTATTACAGCCACTAGTACGCGTAGCGTTTCGGGCTGATCCCTGGAATACGATCCCCCTCCGCGAAGAATCGTTTTTTCATCCAAGTACACATTTTAATGTTGCGTTAAACAAAGGCTACAGCTAAGGAAATGCGCCCAGTAAATCCTCCCCGGCCAGGATACGAACCAATGACATAACGCTAGCGGAACGCCAGGCGAGTGTCTTACCACTACACCACGGAGACTGTAAATCCAAAATCCATATACAAAAAATATGCTAATTACTGAGAGCGGCGATGGATCACATTTTGCCCAAACACTCCCTGCAGTTTTCAAAATATCCCAAACATCTCAAATTCGACCCTTAAGAATTATTTTGGAGCCAAATTCTGGCTCTCTGCACGTATTCGCAGTTTGAAACTACGAATTTTTATACTGAAAATATGCAAATTACTGAAAGCAGCGATGGGTCATATTTTGCCCAAACCCTCCCTGCAGTTTTCAAAATATTCCCAACATCCCAAATTCGACCCTTGAGCCATATTTTGGAGCCAAATTCTGGCTCTCTGCACATATTCGCAGGTTGAAATTGCGACATTTTATATCGAGAATATGCAAATTACTGAAAGCAGCGATGGGTCTTATTTTGCCCGCCCCCCCTGCAGTTTTTTTAATATCCCAAACATCCCCAATTCGACGCTTGAGACATATTTTGGAGCCAAAATCGGGTTCTCTGCACGTATTCGCAGTTTGAAATATTTTCATTTTATACCGACAATATGCAAATTACTGAGAGCAGCGATGGGTCACATTTTGCCAAAACACCCCTGCAGTTTCAAAATATCCCAAACTTCCCAAATTCGACCCTTAAGCTATATTTTGGAGCCAAATTCTGACTGTCTGCACGTATTCGCAGTTTGAAATTACGACTTTTTATTCCGGAAAAAATGCCATTTACTGAGAGTAGCGATGGATCACATTTTGCCCAAACCCTCCCTGCCCTTTTGAAAATATCCAAAACATCCAAAAGTCGACCCTTGAGCCATATTTTGAAGCCAAATTCTGGCTATCTGCACGTATTCGCAGTTTGAAATTTCTTCTTTTTATACTGAAAATATGCCAATTACTGAAAGCAGCGAAAGGTCACATTTTGCCCAAACCCCCCTGCAGTTTTCAAAATATCCCAAATATCACCAAATTCGACCCTTGAGCTATATTTTGGAGCCAAATTCTAACTCTCTGCCCGTATTCCCAGTTTGAAATGACGACATTTTATACCAAAAATATGCCAATTACTGAGAGCGACGATGGACCACATTTCGCCTAATCCCTCCCTGCAGTTTTCAAAATAACCTAAACATCCTAAATTCGACCTTTGAGCCTAATTTTGGAGCCACATTCTGCCTCTCTGCATGTATTCGCAGTTTGAAATTACGAACTGTATACCGAAAGTATGCTAATTACTTAGAGCTGCGATGGATCACATTTTGCCCAAGCCCTCCCTGCAGTTTTCAAAATATCCAAAACATCCCAAATTCGACCCATAAGAATTATTTTGAACACAAATTCTGGCTTTCTGCACGTATTCGCAGTTTGAAATTACGACTTTTTATACCGAAAATATGACAATTACTGAAAGCGGCGATTGATCACATTTTGCCCAAACCTTTCCTGCAGTTTGCAAAATATCCAAAACATCCCAAATTCAACCCTTGTGCTATATTTTGGAGCCAAATTCAGGCTCTCTGTACGTATTTCCAGTTTGAAATGACGACTTTTTATACCAAAAATATGCCAATTACTGAGAGCGACGATGAACCACATTTTGCCTAATCCCTCCCTGCAGTTTTCAAAATATCCCAAACCTCCCAAATTCGACGCTTGAGACATATTTTGGAGCCAAATTCTGGCTGTCTGCGCGTATTTGCAGTTTGAAATTACTACTTTTTATTCCGAAAAAATGCCATTTACTGAGAGCGGCGATGGATCACATTTTGCCCAAACCCTCCCTGCACTTTTCAAAATATCCAAAACATCCCAAATTCGACCCTTGAGCCATATTTTGGAGCCAAATTCTGGCTCTCTGCACATAATCGCAGGTTGAAATTACGACATTTTATATCGAGAATATGCAAATTACTGAAAGCAGCGATGGGTCATATTTTGCCCCCCCCCCCTGTGGTTTTTTTAATATCCCAAACATCCCCAATTCGACGCTTGAGACATATTTGGAGCCAAAATCGTGTTCTCTGCACATATTCGCAGTTTGAAATATTTTCATTTTATACCGACAATATGCAAATTACTGAGAGCAGCGATGGGTCACATTTTGCCAAAACACCCCTGCAGTTTCAAAATATCCCAAACTTCCCAAATTCGACCCTTAAGCTATATACTGGAGCCAAATTCTGATTGTCTGCACGTATTCGCAGTTTGAAATTACGACTTTTTATTCCGAAAAAATGCCATTTACTGAGAGCGGCGATCGATCACATTTTGCCCAAACCCTCCCTGCACTTTTGAAAATATCCAAAACATCCAAAAGTCGACCCTTGACCCATATTTTGAAGCCAAATTCTGGCTCTCTGCACGTATTCGCAGTTTGAAATTACGACTTTCTATACCGAAAATATGTCAATTACTCAAAGGAGCGATGGGTCACATTTTGCCCAAACCCCCCTGCAGTTTGCAAAATATCCTAAACATCCTAAATTCGACCTTTTAGCCTAATTTTGGAGCGAAATTCTGGCTCTCTGCACGTATTCGCAGTTTGAAATTACGACTTTTTATACTGAAAATATGCTAATTACTTAGAGCAGCGATGGATGATATTTTGCCTAAACCCTCCCTGCAGTTTTCAAAATATCCCAAACATCCCAAATTCGACCCTTGAGCCTAATTTTGGAGCCAAATTCTGACTCTCTTCACGTATTCGCAGTTTGAAATTTCGTCTTTTTATACTGAAAATATGCCAATTACTGAAAGCAGCGAAAGGTCACACTTTGCCCAAACCCCCCTGCAGTTTTCAAAATATCCCAAATATCACCAAATTCGACCCTTGAGCTATATTTTGGAGCCAAATTCTGGCTCTCTGCACGTATTCCCAGTTTGAAATGACGACTTTTTATACCAAAAATATGCCAATTACTGAGAGCGACGATGGACCACATTTCGCCTAATCCCACCCTGCAGTTTTCAAAATAACCTAAACATCCTAAATTCGACCTTTGAGCTTAATTTTGGAGCCACATTCTGGCTCTCTGCACGTATTCGCAGTTTGAAATTACGAATTGTATACCGAAAATATGCTAAATATTTTGAGCTGCGATGGATCACATTTTGCCCAAGCCCTCCCTGCAGTTTTCAAAATATCTCAAACATCCCAAATTCGACACATAAGAATTATTTTGAACACAAATTCTGGCTTTCTGCACGTATTCGCAGTTTGAAATTACGACTTTTTATACCGAAAATATGACAATTACTGAAAGCGGCGATTGATCACATTTTGGCCAAACGTTTCCTGCAGTTTGCAAAATATCCAAAACATCCCAAATTCAACCCTTGTGCTATATTTTGGAGCCAAATTCAGGCTCTCTGCACGTATTTCCAGTTTGAAATGACGACTTTTTATACCAAAAATATGCCAATTACTGAGAGCGACGATGGACCACATTTTGCCTAATCCCTCCCTGCAGTTTTCAAAATATCCGAAACATCCCAAATTCGAACCTTGAGCCATATTTTGGAGCCAAATTCGGGCTATCTGCACGTATTCGCAGTTTGAATTTATTTCATTTTATACCGACAATATGCCAATTACTGAGAGCGGCGATGGGTCACATTTTGCCAAAACCCCCCCTGCAGTTTTCAAAATATCCCAAACATCCCAAATTCGAACCTTGAGCCATATTTTGGAGCCAAATTCTGGCTTTCTGCACGTATTCGCAGTTTGAAATTACGAATTTTTATACCGAAAATATGCCAATTACTGAAAGCGGCGGTGGATCACATTTTGCCCAAGCCCTCCTTGCAGTTTTCAAAATATCCCGAACATCCCAAATTCGACCCATAAGAATTATTTTGAACACAAATTCTGGCTTTCTACACGTATTCGCAGTTTGAAATTACGACTTTTTATACCGAAAATTTGACAATTTCTGAAAGCGGCGATTGATCACATTTTGCCTAATCCCTCCCTGCAGTTTTCAAAATATCCCAAACATCCCAAATTCGACGCTTGAGACATATTTTGGAGCCAAATTCGGGCTCTCTGCACGTATTCGCAGTTTGAATTTATTTAATTTTATACCGACATTATGCCAATTACTGAGAGCGGCGATGGGTCACATTTTGCCGAAACCCCCACTGCAGTTTTCAAAATATCCCAAACATCCCAAATTCGACCCTTGAGCCATATTTTGGAGCCAAATTCTGGCTTTCTGCACGTATTCGCAGTTTGAAATTACGAATTTTTATACCGAAAATATGCCAATTACTGAAAGCGGCGATGAAACACATTTTGCCCAAACCCTCCCTGTAGTTTTCAAAATATCCTAAACGTCCCAAATTCGACCCTTCAGACATATTTTGGAGCGAAATCCTGGCTCTCTGCACGTATTCGCAGTTTGAAATTACGACTTTTTATACATATTTTTTTTTTTTGAGATATATACAAGAGTTGTAACATTCTATTACAGCCACTAGTACGCGTAGCGTTTCGGGCTGATCCCTGGAATACGATCCCCCTCCGCGAAGAATCGTTTTTTCATCCAAGTACACATTTTAATGTTGCGTTAAACAAAGGCTACAGCTAAGGAAATGCGCCCAGTAAATCCTCCCCGGCCAGGATACGAACCAATGACATAACGCTAGCGGAACGCCAGGCGAGTGTCTTACCACTACACCACGGAGACTGTAAATCCAAAATCCATATACAAAAAATATGCTAATTACTGAGAGCGGCGATGGATCACATTTTGCCCAAACACTCCCTGCAGTTTTCAAAATATCCCAAACATCTCAAATTCGACCCTTAAGAATTATTTTGGAGCCAAATTCTGGCTCTCTGCACGTATTCGCAGTTTGAAACTACGAATTTTTATACTGAAAATATGCAAATTACTGAAAGCAGCGATGGGTCATATTTTGCCCAAACCCTCCCTGCAGTTTTCAAAATATTCCCAACATCCCAAATTCGACCCTTGAGCCATATTTTGGAGCCAAATTCTGGCTCTCTGCACATATTCGCAGGTTGAAATTGCGACATTTTATATCGAGAATATGCAAATTACTGAAAGCAGCGATGGGTCTTATTTTGCCCCCCCCCCCTGCAGTTTTTTTAATATCCCAAACATCCCCAATTCGACGCTTGAGACATATTTTGGAGCCAAAATCGGGTTCTCTGCACGTATTCGCAGTTTGAAATATTTTCATTTTATACCGACAATATGCAAATTACTGAGAGCAGCGATGGGTCACATTTTGCCAAAACACCCCTGCAGTTTCAAAATATCCCAAACTTCCCAAATTCGACCCTTAAGCTATATTTTGGAGCCAAATTCTGACTGTCTGCACGTATTCGCAGTTTGAAATTACGACTTTTTATTCCGGAAAAAATGCCATTTACTGAGAGCAGCGATGGATCACATTTTGCCCAAACCCTCCCTGCCCTTTTGAAAATATCCAAAACATCCAAAAGTCGACCCTTGACCCATATTTTGAAGCCAAATTCTGGCTATCTGCACGTATTCGCAGTTTGAAATTTCTTCTTTTTATACTGAAAATATGCCAATTACTGAAAGCAGCGAAAGGTCACATTTTGCCCAAACCCCCCTGCAGTTTTCAAAATATCCCAAATATCACCAAATTCGACCCTTGAGCTATATTTTGGAGCCAAATTCTAACTCTCTGCCCGTATTCCCAGTTTGAAATGACGACATTTTATACCAAAAATATGCCAATTACTGAGAGCGACGATGGACCACATTTCGCCTAATGCCACCCTGCAGTTTTCAAAATAACCTAAACATCCTAAATTCGACCTTTGAGCCTAATTTTGGAGCCACATTCTGCCTCTCTGCATGTATTCGCAGTTTGAAATTACGAACTGTATACCGAAAGTATGCTAATTACTTAGAGCTGCGATGGATCACATTTTGCCCAAGCCCTCCCTGCAGTTTTCAAAATATCCAAAACATCCCAAATTCGACCCATAAGAATTATTTTGAACACAAATTCTGGCTTTCTGCACGTATTCGCAGTTTGAAATTACGACTTTTTATACCGAAAATATGACAATTACTGAAAGCGGCGATTGATCACATTTTGCCCAAACCTTTCCTGCAATTTGCAAAATATCCAAAACATCCCAAATTCAACCCTTGTGCTATATTTTGGAGCCAAATTCAGGCTCTCTGCACGTATTTCCAGTTTGAAATGACGACTTTTTATACCAAAAATATGCCAATTACTGAGAGCGACGATGGACCACATTTTGCCTAATCCCTCCCTGCAGTTTTCAAAATATCCCAAACATCCCAAATTCGAACCTTGAGCCATATTTTGGAGCCAAATTCGGGCTATCTGCACGTATTCGCAGTTTGAATTTATTTCATTTTATACCGACAATATGCCAATTACTGAGAGCGGCGATGGGTCACATTTTGCCAAAACCCCCCCTGCAGTTTTCAAAATATCCCAAACATCCCAAATTCGAACCTTGAGCCATATTTTGGAGCCAAATTCTAGCTTTCTGCACGTATTCGCAGTTTGAAATTACGAATTTTTATACCGAAAATATGCCAATTACTGAAAGCGGCGGTGGATCACATTTTGCCCAAGCCCTCCTTGCAGTTTTCAAAATATCCCGAACATCCCAAATTCGACCCATAAGAATTATTTTGAACACAAATTCTGGCTTTCTACACGTATTCGCAGTTTGAAATTACGACTTTTTATACCGAAAATTTGACAATTTCTGAAAGCGGCGATTGATCACATTTTGCCTAATCCCTCCCTGCAGTTTTCAAAATATCCCAAACATCCCAAATTCGACGCTTGAGACATATTTTGGAGCCAAATTCGGGCTCTCTGCACGTATTCGCAGTTTGAATTTATTTAATTTTATACCGACATTATGCCAATTACTGAGAGCGGCGATGGGTCACATTTTGCCGAAACCCCCACTGCAGTTTTCAAAATATCCCAAACATCCCAAATTCGACCCTTGAGCCATATTTTGGAGCCAAATTCTGGCTTTCTGCACGTATTCGCAGTTTGAAATTACGAATTTTTATACCGAAAATATGCCAATTACTGAAAGCGGCGATGAAACACATTTTGCCCAAACCCTCCCTGTAGTTTTCAAAATATCCTAAACGTCCCAAATTCGACCCTTCAGACATATTTTGGAGCGAAATCCTGGCTCTCTGCACGTATTCGCAGTTTGAAATTACGACTTTTTATACATATTTTTTTTTTTTTGAGATATATACAAGAGTTGTAACATTCTATTACAGCCACTAGTACGCGTAGCGTTTCGGGCTGATCCCTGGAATACGATCCCCCTCCGCGAAGAATCGTTTTTTCATCCAAGTACACATTTTAATGTTGCGTTAAACAAAGGCTACAGCTAAGGAAATGCGCCCAGTAAATCCTCCCCGGCCAGGATACGAACCAATGACATAACGCTAGCGGAACGCCAGGCGAGTGTCTTACCACTACACCACGGAGACTGTAAATCCAAAATCCATATACAAAAAATATGCTAATTACTGAGAGCGGCGATGGATCACATTTTGCCCAAACACTCCCTGCAGTTTTCAAAATATCCCAAACATCTCAAATTCGACCCTTAAGAATTATTTTGGAGCCAAATTCTGGCTCTCTGCACGTATTCGCAGTTTGAAACTACGAATTTTTATACTGAAAATATGCAAATTACTGAAAGCAGCGATGGGTCATATTTTGCCCAAACCCTCCCTGCAGTTTTCAAAATATTCCCAACATCCCAAATTCGACCCTTGAGCCATATTTTGGAGCCAAATTCTGGCTCTCTGCACATATTCGCAGGTTGAAATTGCGACATTTTATATCGAGAATATGCAAATTACTGAAAGCAGCGATGGGTCTTATTTTGCCCCCCCCCCTGCAGTTTTTTTAATATCCCAAACATCCCCAATTCGACGCTTGAGACATATTTTGGAGCCAAAATCGGGTTCTCTGCACGTATTCGCAGTTTGAAATATTTTCATTTTATACCGACAATATGCAAATTACTGAGAGCAGCGATGGGTCACATTTTGCCAAAACACCCCTGCAGTTTCAAAATATCCCAAACTTCCCAAATTCGACCCTTAAGCTATATTTTGGAGCCAAATTCTGACTGTCTGCACGTATTCGCAGTTTGAAATTACGACTTTTTATTCCGGAAAAAATGCCATTTACTGAGAGCAGCGATGGATCACATTTTGCCCAAACCCTCCCTGCCCTTTTGAAAATATCCAAAACATCCAAAAGTCGACCCTTGACCCATATTTTGAAGCCAAATTCTGGCTATCTGCACGTATTCGCAGTTTGAAATTTCTTCTTTTTATACTGAAAATATGCCAATTACTGAAAGCAGCGAAAGGTCACATTTTGCCCAAACCCCCCTGCAGTTTTCAAAATATCCCAAATATCACCAAATTCGACCCTTGAGCTATATTTTGGAGCCAAATTCTAACTCTCTGCCCGTATTCCCAGTTTGAAATGACGACATTTTATACCAAAAATATGCCAATTACTGAGAGCGACGATGGACCACATTTCGCCTAATGCCACCCTGCAGTTTTCAAAATAACCTAAACATCCTAAATTCGACCTTTGAGCCTAATTTTGGAGCCACATTCTGCCTCTCTGCATGTATTCGCAGTTTGAAATTACGAACTGTATACCGAAAGTATGCTAATTACTTAGAGCTGCGATGGATCACATTTTGCCCAAGCCCTCCCTGCAGTTTTCAAAATATCCAAAACATCCCAAATTCGACCCATAAGAATTATTTTGAACACAAATTCTGGCTTTCTGCACGTATTCGCAGTTTGAAATTACGACTTTTTATACCGAAAATATGACAATTACTGAAAGCGGCGATTGATCACATTTTGGCCAAACGTTTCCTGCAGTTTGCAAAATATCCAAAACATCCCAAATTCAACCCTTGTGCTATATTTTGGAGCCAAATTCAGGCTCTCTGCACGTATTTCCAGTTTGAAATGACGACTTTTTATACCAAAAATATGCCAATTACTGAGAGCGACGATGGACCACATTTTGCCTAATCCCTCCCTGCAGTTTTCAAAATATCCCAAACATCCCAAATTCGAACCTTGAGCCATATTTTGGAGCCAAATTCGGGCTATCTGCACGTATTCGCAGTTTGAATTTATTTCATTTTATACCGACAATATGCCAATTACTGAGAGCGGCGATGGGTCACATTTTGCCAAAACCCCCCCTGCAGTTTTCAAAATATCCCAAACATCCCAAATTCGAACCTTGAGCCATATTTTGGAGCCAAATTCTGGCTTTCTGCACGTATTCGCAGTTTGAAATTACGAATTTTTATACCGAAAATATGCCAATTACTGAAAGCGGCGGTGGATCACATTTTGCCCAAGCCCTCCTTGCAGTTTTCAAAATATCCCGAACATCCCAAATTCGACCCATAAGAATTATTTTGAACACAAATTCTGGCTTTCTACACGTATTCGCAGTTTGAAATTACGACTTTTTATACCGAAAATTTGACAATTTCTGAAAGCGGCGATTGATCACATTTTGCCTAATCCCTCCCTGCAGTTTTCAAAATATCCCAAACATCCCAAATTCGACGCTTGAGACATATTTTGGAGCCAAATTCGGGCTCTCTGCACGTATTCGCAGTTTGAATTTATTTAATTTTATACCGACATTATGCCAATTACTGAGAGCGGCGATGGGTCACATTTTGCCGAAACCCCCACTGCAGTTTTCAAAATATCCCAAACATCCCAAATTCGACCCTTGAGCCATATTTTGGAGCCAAATTCTGGCTTTCTGCACGTATTCGCAGTTTGAAATTACGAATTTTTATACCGAAAATATGCCAATTACTGAAAGCGGCGATGAAACACATTTTGCCCAAACCCTCCCTGTAGTTTTCAAAATATCCTAAACGTCCCAAATTCGACCCTTCAGACATATTTTGGAGCGAAATCCTGGCTCTCTGCACGTATTCGCAGTTTGAAATTACGACTTTTTATACATATTTTTTTTTTTTGAGATATATACAAGAGTTGTAACATTCTATTACAGCCACTAGTACGCGTAGCGTTTCGGGCTGATCCCTGGAATACGATCCCCCTCCGCGAAGAATCGTTTTTTCATCCAAGTACACATTTTAATGTTGCGTTAAACAAAGGCTACAGCTAAGGAAATGCGCCCAGTAAATCCTCCCCGGCCAGGATACGAACCAATGACATAACGCTAGCGGAACGCCAGGCGAGTGTCTTACCACTACACCACGGAGACTGTAAATCCAAAATCCATATACAAAAAATATGCTAATTACTGAGAGCGGCGATGGATCACATTTTGCCCAAACACTCCCTGCAGTTTTCAAAATATCCCAAACATCTCAAATTCGACCCTTAAGAATTATTTTGGAGCCAAATTCTGGCTCTCTGCACGTATTCGCAGTTTGAAACTACGAATTTTTATACTGAAAATATGCAAATTACTGAAAGCAGCGATGGGTCATATTTTGCCCAAACCCTCCCTGCAGTTTTCAAAATATTCCCAACATCCCAAATTCGACCCTTGAGCCATATTTTGGAGCCAAATTCTGGCTCTCTGCACATATTCGCAGGTTGAAATTGCGACATTTTATATCGAGAATATGCAAATTACTGAAAGCAGCGATGGGTCTTATTTTGCCCCCCCCCCTGCAGTTTTTTTAATATCCCAAACATCCCCAATTCGACGCTTGAGACATATTTTGGAGCCAAAATCGGGTTCTCTGCACGTATTCGCAGTTTGAAATATTTTCATTTTATACCGACAATATGCAAATTACTGAGAGCAGCGATGGGTCACATTTTGCCAAAACACCCCTGCAGTTTCAAAATATCCCAAACTTCCCAAATTCGACCCTTAAGCTATATTTTGGAGCCAAATTCTGACTGTCTGCACGTATTCGCAGTTTGAAATTACGACTTTTTATTCCGGAAAAAATGCCATTTACTGAGAGCAGCGATGGATCACATTTTGCCCAAACCCTCCCTGCCCTTTTGAAAATATCCAAAACATCCAAAAGTCGACCCTTGACCCATATTTTGAAGCCAAATTCTGGCTATCTGCACGTATTCGCAGTTTGAAATTTCTTCTTTTTATACTGAAAATATGCCAATTACTGAAAGCAGCGAAAGGTCACATTTTGCCCAAACCCCCCTGCAGTTTTCAAAATATCCCAAATATCACCAAATTCGACCCTTGAGCTATATTTTGGAGCCAAATTCTAACTCTCTGCCCGTATTCCCAGTTTGAAATGACGACATTTTATACCAAAAATATGCCAATTACTGAGAGCGACGATGGACCACATTTCGCCTAATGCCACCCTGCAGTTTTCAAAATAACCTAAACATCCTAAATTCGACCTTTGAGCCTAATTTTGGAGCCACATTCTGCCTCTCTGCATGTATTCGCAGTTTGAAATTACGAACTGTATACCGAAAGTATGCTAATTACTTAGAGCTGCGATGGATCACATTTTGCCCAAGCCCTCCCTGCAGTTTTCAAAATATCCAAAACATCCCAAATTCGACCCATAAGAATTATTTTGAACACAAATTCTGGCTTTCTGCACGTATTCGCAGTTTGAAATTACGAATTTTTATACCGAAAATATGACAATTACTGAAAGCGGCGATTGATCACATTTTGCCCAAACCTTTCCTGCAGTTTGCAAAATATCCAAAACATCCCAAATTCAACCCTTGTGCTATATTTTGGAGCCAAATTCAGGCTCTCTGCACGTATTTCCAGTTTGAAATGACGACTTTTTATACCAAAAATATGCCAATTACTGAGAGCGACGATGAACCACATTTTGCCTAATCCCTCCCTGCAGTTTTCAAAATATCCCAAACCTCCCAAATTCGACGCTTGAGACATATTTTGGAGCCAAATTCTGGCTGTCTGCACGTATTTGCAGTTTGAAATTACTACTTTTTATTCCGAAAAAATGCCATTTACTGAGAGCGGCGATGGATCACATTTTGCCCAAACCCTCCCTGCACTTTTCAAAATATCCAAAACATCCCAAATTCGACCCTTGAGCCATATTTTGGAGCCAAATTCTGGCTCTCTGCACATAATCGCAGGTTGAAATTACGACATTTTATATCGAGAATATGCAAATTACTGAAAGCAGCGATGGGTCATATTTTGCCCCCCCCCCCTGTGGTTTTTTTAATATCCCAAACATCCCCAATTCGACGCTTGAGACATATTTGGAGCCAAAATCGTGTTCTCTGCACATATTCGCAGTTTGAAATATTTTCATTTTATACCGACAATATGCAAATTACTGAGAGTAGCGATGGGTCACATTTTGCCAAAACACCCCTGCAGTTTCAAAATATCCCAAACTTCCCAAATTCGACCCTTAAGCTATATACTGGAGCCAAATTCTGATTGTCTGCACGTATTCGCAGTTTGAAATTACGACTTTTTATTCCGAAAAAATGCCATTTACTGAGAGCGGCGATCGATCACATTTTGCCCAAACCCTCCCTGCACTTTTGAAAATATCCAAAACATCCAAAAGTCGACCCTTGACCCATATTTTGAAGCCAAATTCTGGCTCTCTGCACGTATTCGCAGTTTGAAATTACGACTTTCTATACCGAAAATATGTCAATTACTCAAAGGAGCGATGGGTCACATTTTGCCCAAACCCCCCTGCAGTTTGCAAAATATCCTAAACATCCTAAATTCGACCTTTGAGCCTAATTTTGGAGCGAAATTCTGGCTCTCTGCACGTATTCGCAGTTTGAAATTACGACTTTTTATACTGAAAATATGCTAATTACTTAGAGCGGCGATGGATGATATTTTGCCTAAACCCTCCCTGCAGTTTTCAAAATATCCCAAACATCCCAAATTCGACCCTTGAGCCTAACTTTGGAGCCAAATTCTGACTCTCTTCACGTATTCGCAGTTTGAAATTTCGTCTTTTTATACTGAAAATATGCCAATTACTGAAAGCAGCGAAAGGTCACACTTTACCCAAACCCCCCTGCAGTTTTCAAAATATCCCAAATATCACCAAATTCGACCCTTGAGCTATATTTTGGAGCCAAATTCTGGCTCTCTGCACGTATTCCCAGTTTGAAATGACGACTTTTTATACCAAAAATATGCCAATTACTGAGAGCGACGATGGACCACATTTCGCCTAATCCCACCCTGCAGTTTTCAAAATAACCTAAACATCCTAAATTCGACGTTTGAGCTTAATTTTGGAGCCACATTCTGGCTCTCTGCACGTATTCGCAGTTTGAAATTACGAATTGTATACCGAAAATATGCTAAATATTTTGAGCTGCGATGGATCACATTTTGCCCAAGCCCTCCCTGCAGTTTTCAAAATATCCCAAACATCCCAAATTCGACACATAAGAATTATTTTGAACACAAATTCTGGCTTTCTGCACGTATTCGCAGTTTGAAATTACGACTTTTTATACCGAAAATATGACAATTACTGAAAGCGGCGATTGATCACATTTTGGCCAAACGTTTCCTGCAGTTTGCAAAATATCCAAAACATCCCAAATTCAACCCTTGTGCTATATTTTGGAGCCAAATTCAGGCTCTCTGCACGTATTTCCAGTTTGAAATGACGACTTTTTATACCAAAAATATGCCAATTACTGAGAGCGACGATGGACCACATTTTGCCTAATCCCTCCCTGCAGTTTTCAAAATATCCCAAACATCCCAAATTCGAACCTTGAGCCATATTTTGGAGCCAAATTCGGGCTCTCTGCACGTATTCGCAGTTTGAATTTATTTCATTTTATACCGACAATATGCCAATTACTGAGAGCGGCGATGGGTCACATTTTGCCAAAACCCCCCCTGCAGTTTTCAAAATATCCCAAACATCCCAAATTCGAACCTTGAGCCATATTTTGGAGCCAAATTCTGGCTTTCTGCACGTATTCGCAGTTTGAAATTACGAATTTGTATACCGAAAATATGCCAGTTACTGAAAGCGGCGGTGGATCACATTTTGCCCAAACCCTCCCTGCAGTTTTCAAAATATCCCAAACATCCCAAATTCGACCCTTCAGACATATTTTGGAGCGAAATTCTGGCTCTCTGCACGTATTCGCAGTTTGAAAATTACGGCTTTTTATATATATATATATTTTTTTTTGAGATATATACAAGAGTTGTTACATTCTATTACAGCCACTAGTACGCGTAGCGTTTCGGGCAGGTCCCTGGAATACGATCCCCTGCCGCGAAGAATCGTTTTTTCATCCAAGTACACATTTTAATGTTGCGTTAAACAAAGGCTACAGCTAAGGAAATGCGCCCAGTAAATCCTCTCCTGCCAGGATACGATCCAATGACATAACGCTAGCGGAACGCCAGGCGAGTGTCTTACCACTACACCACGGAGACTGTAAATCCAAAATCCATATACAAAAAATATGCTAATTACTGAGAGCGGCGATGGATCACATTTTGCCCAAACTTTCCCTGCAGGTTTCAAAATATCCCAAACATCTCAAATTCGACCCTTAAGAATTATTTTGGAGCCAAATTCTGGCTCTGCACGTATTCGCAGTTTGAAACTACGAATTTTTATACTGAAAATATGCAAATTACTGATAGCAGCGATGGGTCATATTTTGCCCAAACCCTCCCTGCAGTTTTCAAAATATCCCCAACATCCCAAATTCGACCCTTGAGCCATATTTTGGAGCCAAATTCTGGCTCTCTGCACATATTCGCAGGTTGAAATTACGACATTTTATATCGAGAATATGCAAATTACTGAAAGCAGCGATGGGTCATATTTTGCCCCCCCCCCTGCAGTTTTTTTAATATCCCAAACATCCCCAATTCGACGCTTGAGACATATTTTGGAGCCAAAATCGGGTTCTCTGCACGTATTCGCAGTTTGAAATATTTTCATTTTATACCTACAATATGCAAATTACTGAGAGCTACGATGGGTCACATTTTGCCAAAACCCCCCTGCAGTTTCAAAGTATCCCAAACTTCCCAAATTCGACCCTTAAGCTATATTTTGATGCCAAATTCTGACTGTCTGCACGTATTCGCATTTTGAAATTACGACTTTTTATTCCGAAAAAATGCCATTTACTGAGAGCGGCGATGGATCACATTTTGCCCAAACCCTCCCTGCCCTTTTGAAAATATCCAAAACATCCAAAAGTCGACCCTTGAGCCATATTTTGAAGCCAAATTCTGGCTATCTGCACGTATTCGCAGTTTGAAATTTCTTCTTTTTATACTGAAAATATGCCAATTACTGAAAGCAGCGAAAGGTCACATTTTGCCCAAACCCCCCTGCAGTTTTCAAAATATCCCAAATATCACCAAATTCGACCCTTGAGCTATATTTTGGAGCCAAATTCTAACTCTCTGCCCGTATTCCCAGTTTGAAATGACGACATTTTATACCAAAAATATGCCAATTACTGAGAGCGACGATGGACCACATTTCGCCTAATCCCTCCCTGCAGTTTTCAATATAACCTAAACATCCTAAATTCGACCTTTGAGCCTAATTTTGGAGCCACATTCTGCCTCTCTGCATGTATTCGCAGTTTGAAATTACGAACTGTATACCGAAAGTATGCTAATTACTTAGAGCTACGATGGATCACATTTTGCCCAAGCCCTCCCTGCAGTTTTCAAAATATCCAAAACATCCCAAATTCGACCCATAAGAATTATTTTGAACACAAATTCTGGCTTTCTGCACGTATTCGCAGTTTGAAATTACGACTTTTTATACCGAAAATATGACAATTACTGAAAGCGGCGATTGATCACATTTTGCCCAAACCTTTCCTGCAGTTTGCAAAATATTCAAAAACATCCCAAATTCAACCCTTGTGCTATATTTTGGAGCCAAATTCAGGCTCTCTGCACGTATTTCCAGTTTGAAATGACGACTTTTTATACCAAAAATATGCCAATTACTGAGAGCGACGATGAACCACATTTTGCCTAATCCCTCCCTGCAGTTTTCAAAATATCCCAAACATTCCAAATTCGACGCTTGAGACATATTTTGGAGCCAAATTCTGGCTGTCTGCACGTATTTGCAGTTTGAAATTACGACTTTTTATTCCGAAAAAATGCCATTTACTGAGAGCGGCGATGGATCACATTTTGCCCAAACCCTCCATGCACTTTTCAAAATATCCAAAACATCCCAAATTCGACCCTTGAGCCATATTTTGGAGCCAAATTCTGGCTCTCTGCACATAATCGCAGGTTGAAATTACGACATTTTATATCGAGAATATGCAAATTACTGAAAGCAGCGATGGGTCATATTTTGCCCCCCCCCCCTGCGGTTTTTTTAATATCCCAAACATCCCCAATACGACGCTTGAGACATATTTGGAGCCAAAATCGGGTTCTCTGCACATATTCGCAGTTTGAAATATTTTCATTTTATACCGACAATATGCAAATTACTGAGAGCAGCAATGGGTCACATTTTGCTAAAACACCCCTGCAGTTTCAAAATATCCCAAACTTCCGAAATTCGACCCTTAAGCTATATTTTGGAGCCAAATTCTGACTGTCTGCACGTATTCGCAGTTTGAAATTACGACTTTTTATTCCGAAAAAATGCCATTTACTGAGAGCGGCGATGGATCACATTTTGCCCAAACCCTCCCTGCACTTTTGAAAATATTCAAAACATCCAAAAGTCGACCCTTGACCCATATTTTGAAGCCAAATTCTGGCTCTCTGCACGTATTCGCAGTTTGAAATTACGACTTTTTATACTGAAAATATGCTAATTACTTAGAGCGGCGATGGATGATATTTTGCCTAAACCCTCCCTGCAGTTTTCAAAATATCCCAAACATCCCAAATTCGACCCTTGAGCCTAATTTTGGAGCCAAATTCTGACTCTCTTCACGTATTCGCAGTTTGAAATTTCGTCTTTTTATACTGAAAATATGCCAATTACTGAAAGCAGCGAAAGGTCACACTTTGCCCAAACCCCCCTGCAGTTTTCAAAATATCCCAAATATCACCAAATTCGACCCTTGAGCTATATTTTGGAGCCAAATTCTGGCTCTCTGCACGTATTCCCAGTTTGAAATGACGACTTTTTATACCAAAAATATGCCAATTACTGAGAGCGACGATGGACCACATTTCGCCTAATCCCACCCTGCAGTTTTCAAAATAACCTAAACATCCTAAATTCGACCTTTGAGCTTAATTTTGGAGCCACATTCTGGCTCTCTGCACGTATTCGCAGTTTGAAATTACGAATTGTATACCGAAAATATGCTAAATATTTTGAGCTGCGATGGATCACATTTTGCCCAAGCCCTCCCTGCAGTTTTCAAAATATCCCAAACATCCCAAATTCGAACCATAAGAATTATTTTGAACACAAATTCTGGCTTTCTGCACGTATTCGCAGTTTGAAATTACGACTTTTTATACCGAAAATATGACAATTATTGAAAGCGGCGATTGATCACATTTTGGCCAAACGTTTCCTGCAGTTTGCAAAATATCCAAAACATCCCAAATTCAACCCTTGTGCTATATTTTGGAGCCAAATTCAGGCTCTCTGCACGTATTCGCAGTTTGAATTTATTTCATTTTATACCGACAATATGCCAATTACTGAGAGCGGCGATGGGTCACATTTTGCCAAAACCCCCCCTGCAGTTTTCAAAATATCCCAAACATCCCAAATTCGAACCTTGAGCCATATTTTGGAGCCAAATTCTGGCTTTCTGCACGTATTCGCAGTTTGAAATTACGATTTTTTATACCGAAAATATGCCAATTACTGAAAGCGGCGGTGGATCACATTTTGCCCAAGCCCTCCTTGCAGTTTTCAAAATATCCCGAACATCCCAAATTCGACCCATAAGAATTATTTTGAACACAAATTCTGGCTTTCTACACGTATTCGCAGTTTGAAATTACGACTTTTTATACCGAAAATTTGACAATTACTGAAAGCGGCGATTGATCACATTTTGCCTAATCCCTCCCTGCAGTTTTCAAAATATCCCAAACATCCCAAATTCGACGCTTGAGACATATTTTGGAGCCAAATTCGGGCTCTCTGCACGTATTCGCAGTTTGAATTTATTTAATTTTATACCGACATTATGCCAATTACTGAGAGCGGCGATGGGTCACATTTTGCCGAAACCCCCACTGCAGTTTTCAAAATATCCCAAACATCCCATATTCGACCCTTGAGCCATATTTTGGAGCCAAATTCTGGCTTTCTGCACGTATTCGCAGTTTGAAATTACGAATTTTTATACCGAAAATATGCCAATTACTGAAAGCGGCGATGAAACACATTTTGCCCAAACCCTCCCTGTAGTTTTCAAAATATCCTAAACATCCCAAATTCGACCCTTCAGACATATTTTGGAGCGAAATCCTGGCTCTCTGCACGTATTCGCAGTTTGAAACTACGAATTTTTATACTGAAAATATGCAAATTACTGAAAGCAGCGATGGGTCATATTTTGCCCAAACCCTCCCTGCAGTTTTCAAAATATTCCCAACATCCCAAATTCGACCCTTGAGCCATATTTTGGAGCCAAATTCTGGCTCTCTGCACATATTCGCAGGTTGAAATTGCGACATTTTATATCGAGAATATGCAAATTACTGAAAGCAGCGATGGGTCTTATTTTGCCCCCCCCCCCTGCAGTTTTTTTAATATCCCAAACATCCCCAATTCGACGCTTGAGACATATTTTGGAGCCAAAATCGGGTTCTCTGCACGTATTCGCAGTTTGAAATATTTTCATTTTATACCGACAATATGCAAATTACTGAGAGCAGCGATGGGTCACATTTTGCCAAAACACCCCTGCAGTTTCAAAATATCCCAAACGTCCCAAATTCGACCCTTAAGCTATATTTTGGAGCCAAATTCTGACTGTCTGCACGTATTCGCAGTTTGAAATTACGACTTTTTATTCCGGAAAAAATGCCATTTACTGAGAGCAGCGATGGATCACATTTTGCCCAAACCCTCCCTGCCCTTTTGAAAATATCCAAAACCTCCAAAAGTCGACCCTTGAGCCATATTTTGAAGCCAAATTCTGGCTATCTGCACGTATTCGCAGTTTGAAATTTCTTCTTTTTATACTGAAAATATGCCAATTACTGAAAGCAGCGAAAGGTCACATTTTGCCCAAACCCCCCTGCAGTTTTCAAAATATCCCAAATATCACCAAATTCGACCCTTGAGCTATATTTTGGAGCCAAATTCTAACTCTCTGCCCGTATTCCCAGTTTGAAATGACGACATTTTATACCAAAAATATGCCAATTACTGAGAGCGACGATGGACCACATTTCGCCTAATCCCTCCCTGCAGTTTTCAAAATAACCTAAACATCCTAAATTCGACCTTTGAGCCTAATTTTGGAGCCACATTCTGCCTCTCTGCATGTATTCGCAGTTTGAAATTACGAACTGTATACCGAAAGTATGCTAATTACTTAGAGCTGCGATGGATCACATTTTGCCCAAGCCCTCCCTGCAGTTTTCAAAATATCCAAAACATCCCAAATTCGACCCATAAGAATTATTTTGAACACAAATTCTGGCTTTCTGCACGTATTCGCAGTTTGAAATTACGACTTTTTATACCGAAAATATGACAATTACTGAAAGCGGCGATTGATCACATTTTGCCCAAACCTTTCCTGCAGTTTGCAAAATATCCAAAACATCCCAAATTCAACCCTTGTGCTATATTTTGGAGCCAAATTCAGGCTCTCTGCACGTATTTCCAGTTTGAAATGACGACTTTTTATACCAAAAATATGCCAATTACTGGGAGCGACGATGAACCACATTTTGCCTAATCCCTCCCTGCAGTTTTCAAAATATCCCAAACCTCCCAAATTCGACGCTTGAGACATATTTTGGAGCCAAATTCTGGCTGTCTGCACGTATTTGCAGTTTGAAATTACTACTTTTTATTCCGAAAAAATGCCATTTACTGAGAGCGGCGATGGATCACATTTTGCCCAAACCCTCCCTGCACTTTTCAAAATATCCAAAACATCACAAATTCGACCCTTGAGCCATATTTTGGAGCCAAATTCTGGCTCTCTGCACATAATCGCAGGTTGAAATTACGACATTTTATATCGAGAATATGCAAATTACTGAAAGCAGCGATGGGTCATATTTTGCCCCCCCCCCCTGTGGTTTTTTTAATATCCCAAACATCCCCAATTCGACGCTTGAGACATATTTGGAGCCAAAATCGTGTTCTCTGCACATATTCGCAGTTTGAAATATTTTCATTTTATACCGACAATATGCAAATTACTGAGAGTAGCGATGGGTCACATTTTGCCAAAACACCCCTGCAGTTTCAAAATATCCCAAACTTCCCAAATTCGACCCTTAAGCTATATACTGGAGCCAAATTCTGATTGTCTGCACGTATTCGCAGTTTGAAATTACGACTTTTTATTCCGAAAAAATGCCATTTACTGAGAGCGGCGATCGATCACATTTTGCCCAAACCCTCCCTGCACTTTTGAAAATATCCAAAACATCCAAAAGTCGACCCTTGACCCATATTTTGAAGCCAAATTCTGGCTCTCTGCACGTATTCGCAGTTTGAAATTACGACTTTCTATACCGAAAATATGTCAATTACTCAAAGGAGCGATGGGTCACATTTTGCCCAAACCCCCCTGCAGTTTGCAAAATATCCTAAACATCCTAAATTCGACCTTTGAGCCTAATTTTGGAGCGAAATTCTGGCTCTCTGCACGTATTCGCAGTTTGAAATTACGACTTTTTATACTGAAAATATGCTAATTACTTAGAGCGGCGATGGATGATATTTTGCCTAAACCCTCCCTGCAGTTTTCAAAATATCCCAAACATCCCAAATTCGACCCTTGAGCCTAACTTTGGAGCCAAATTCTGACTCTCTTCACGTATTCGCAGTTTGAAATTTCGTCTTTTTATACTGAAAATATGCCAATTACTGAAAGCAGCGAAAGGTCACACTTTGCCCAAACCCCCCTGCAGTTTTCAAAATATCCCAAATATCACCAAATTCGACCCTTGAGCTATATTTTGGAGCCAAATTCTGGCTCTCTGCACGTATTCCCAGTTTGAAATGACGACTTTTTATACCAAAAATGTGCCAATTACTGAGAGCGACGATGGACCACATTTCGCCTAATCCCACCCTGCAGTTTTCAAAATAACCTAAACATCCTAAATTCGACGTTTGAGCTTAATTTTGGAGCCACATTCTGGCTCTCTGCACGTATTCGCAGTTTGAAATTACGAATTGTATACCGAAAATATGCTAATTATTTTGAGCTGCGATGGATCACATTTTGCCCAAGCCCTCCCTGCAGTTTTCAAAATATCCCAAACATCCCAAATTCGACACATAAGAATTATTTTGAACACAAATTCTGGCTTTCTGCACGTATTCGCAGTTTGAAATTACGACTTTTTATACCGAAAATATGACAATTACTGAAAGCGGCGATTGATCACATTTTGGCCAAACGTTTCCTGCAGTTTGCAAAATATCCAAAACATCCCAAATTCAACCCTTGTGCTATATTTTGGAGCCAAATTCAGGCTCTCTGCACGTATTTCCAGTTTGAAATGACGACTTTTTATACCAAAAATATGCCAATTACTGAGAGCGACGATGGACCACATTTTGCCTAATCCCTCCCTGCAGTTTTCAAAATATCCCAAACATCCCAAATTCGAACCTTGAGCCATATTTTGGAGCCAAATTCGGGCTCTCTGCACGTATTCGCAGTTTGAATTTATTTCATTTTATACCGACAATATGCCAATTACTGAGAGCGGCGATGGGTCACATTTTGCAAAAACCCCCCCTGCAGTTTTCAAAATATCCCAAACATCCCAAATTCGAACCTTGAGCCATATTTTGGAGCCAAATTCTGGCTTTCTGCACGTATTCGCAGTTTGAAATTACGAATTTTTATACCGAAAATATGCCAATTACTGAAAGCGGCGGTGGATCACATTTTGCCCAAACCCTCCCTGCAGTTTTCAAAATATCCCAAACATCCCAAATTCGACCCTTCAGACATATTTTGGAGCGAAATTCTGGCTCTCTGCACGTATTCGCAGTTTGAAAATTACGGCTTTTTATATATATATATATTTTTTTTTGAGATATATACAAGAGTTGTTACATTCTATTACAGCCACTAGTACGCGTAGCGTTTCGGGCAGGTCCCTGGAATACGATCCCCTGCCGCGAAGAATCGTTTTTTCATCCAAGTACACATTTTAATGTTGCGTTAAACAAAGGCTACAGCTAAGGAAATGCGCCCAGTAAATCCTCTCCGGCCAGGATACGAACCAATGACATAACGCTAGCGGAACGCCAGGCGAGTGTCTTACCACTACACCACGGAGACTGTAAATCCAAAATCCATATACAAAAAATATGCTAATTACTGAGAGCGGCGATGGATCACATTTTGCCCAAACTTTCCCTGCAGGTTTCAAAATATCCCAAACATCTCAAATTCGACCCTTAAGAATTATTTTGGAGCCAAATTCTGGCTCTGCACGTATTCGCAGTTTGAAACTACGAATTTTTATACTGAAAATATGCAAATTACTGATAGCAGCGATGGGTCATATTTTGCCCAAACCCTCCCTGCAGTTTTCAAAATATCCCCAACATCCCAAATTCGACCCTTGAGCCATATTTTGGAGCCAAATTCTGGCTCTCTGCACATATTCGCAGGTTGAAATTACGACATTTTATATCGAGAATATGCAAATTACTGAAAGCAGCGATGGGTCATATTTTGCCCCCCCCCCCTGCAGTTTTTTTAATATCCCAAACATCCCCAATTCGACGCTTGAGACATATTTTGGAGCCAAAATCGGGTTCTCTGCACGTATTCGCAGTTTGAAATATTTTCATTTTATACCTACAATATGCAAATTACTGAGAGCTACGATGGGTCACATTTTGCCAAAACCCCCCTGCAGTTTCAAAGTATCCCAAACTTCCCAAATTCGACCCTTAAGCTATATTTTGGAGCCAAATTCTGACTGTCTGCACGTATTCGCAGTTTGAAATTACGACTTTTTATTCCGAAAAAATGCCATTTACTGAGAGCGGCGATGGATCACATTTTGCCCAAACCCTCCCTGCCCTTTTGAAAATATCCAAAACATCCAAAAGTCGACCCTTGAGCCATATTTTGAAGCCAAATTCTGGCTATCTGCACGTATTCGCAGTTTGAAATTTCTTCTTTTTATACTGAAAATATGCCAATTACTGAAAGCAGCGAAAGGTCACATTTTGCCCAAACCCCCCTGCAGTTTTCAAAATATCCCAAATATCACCAAATTCGACCCTTGAGCTATATTTTGGAGCCAAATTCTAACTCTCTGCCCGTATTCCCAGTTTGAAATGACGACATTTTATACCAAAAATATGCCAATTACTGAGAGCGACAATGGACCACATTTCGCCTAATCCCTCCCTGCAGTTTTCAAAATAACCTAAACATCCTAAATTCGACCTTTGAGCCTAATTTTGGAGCCACATTCTGCCTCTCTGCATGTATTCGCAGTTTGAAATTACGAACTGTATACCGAAAGTATGCTAATTACTTAGAGCTGCGATGGATCACATTTTGCCCAAGCCCTCCCTGCAGTTTTCAAAATATCCAAAACATCCCAAATTCGACCCATAAGAATTATTTTGAACACAAATTCTGGCTTTCTGCACGTATTCGCAGTTTGAAATTACGACTTTTTATACCGAAAATATGACAATTACTGAAAGCGGCGATTGATCACATTTTGCCCAAACCTTTCCTGCAGTTTGCAAAATATCCAAAACATCCCAAATTCAACCCTTGTGCTATATTTTGGAGCCAAATTCAGGCTCTCTGCACGTATTTCCAGTTTGAAATGACGACTTTTTATACCAAAAATATGCCAATTACTGAGAGCGACGATGAACCACATTTTGCCTAATCCCTCCCTGCAGTTTTCAAAATATCCCAAACCTCCCAAATTCGACGCTTGAGACATATTTTGGAGCCAAATTCGGGCTGTCTGCACGTATTTGCAGTTTGAAATTACTACTTTTTATTCCGAAAAAATGCCATTTACTGAGAGCGGCGATGGATCACATTTTGCCCAAACCCTCCCTGCACTTTTCAAAATATCCAAAACATCACAAATTCGACCCTTGAGCCATATTTTGGAGCCAAATTCTGGCTCTCTGCACATAATCGCAGGTTGAAATTACGACATTTTATATCGAGAATATGCAAATTACTGAAAGCAGCGATGGGTCATATTTTGCCCCCCCCCCCCTGTGGTTTTTTTAATATCCCAAACATCCCCAATTCGACGCTTGAGACATATTTGGAGCCAAAATCGTGTTCTCTGCACATATTCGCAGTTTGAAATATTTTCATTTTATACCGACAATATGCAAATTACTGAGAGTAGCGATGGGTCACATTTTGCCAAAACACCCCTGCAGTTTCAAAATATCCCAAACTTCCCAAATTCGACCCTTAAGCTATATACTGGAGCCAAATTCTGATTGTCTGCACGTATTCGCAGTTTGAAATTACGACTTTTTATTCCGAAAAAATGCCATTTACTGAGAGCGGCGATCGATCACATTTTGCCCAAACCCTCCCTGCACTTTTGAAAATATCCAAAACATCCAAAAGTCGACCCTTGACCCATATTTTGAAGCCAAATTCTGGCTCTCTGCACGTATTCGCAGTTTGAAATTACGACTTTCTATACCGAAAATATGTCAATTACTCAAAGGAGCGATGGGTCACATTTTGCCCAAACCCCCCTGCAGTTTGCAAAATATCCTAAACATCCTAAATTCGACCTTTGAGCCTAATTTTGGAGCGAAATTCTGGCTCTCTGCACGTATTCGCAGTTTGAAATTACGACTTTTTATACTGAAAATATGCTAATTACTTAGAGCGGCGATGGATGATATTTTGCCTAAACCCTCCCTGCAGTTTTCAAAATATCCCAAACATCCCAAATTCGACCCTTGAGCCTAACTTTGGAGCCAAATTCTGACTCTCTTCACGTATTCGCAGTTTGAAATTTCGTCTTTTTATACTGAAAATATGCCAATTACTGAAAGCAGCGAAAGGTCACACTTTGCCCAAACCCCCCTGCAGTTTTCAAAATATCCCAAATATCACCAAATTCGACCCTTGAGCTATATTTTGGAGCCAAATTCTGGCTCTCTGCACGTATTCCCAGTTTGAAATGACGACTTTTTATACCAAAAATATGCCAATTACTGAGAGCGACGATGGACCACATTTCGCCTAATCCCACCCTGCAGTTTTCAAAATAACCTAAACATCCTAAATTCGACGTTTGAGCTTAATTTTGGAGCCACATTCTGGCTCTCTGCACGTATTCGCAGTTTGAAATTACGAATTGTATACCGAAAATATGCTAATTATTTTGAGCTGCGATGGATCACATTTTGCCCAAGCCCTCCCTGCAGTTTTCAAAATATCCCAAACATCCCAAATTCGACACATAAGAATTATTTTGAACACAAATTCTGGCTTTCTGCACGTATTCGCAGTTTGAAATTACGACTTTTTATACCGAAAATATGACAATTACTGAAAGCGGCGATTGATCACATTTTGGCCAAACGTTTCCTGCAGTTTGCAAAATATCCAAAACATCCCAAATTCAACCCTTGTGCTATATTTTGGAGCCAAATTCAGGCTCTCTGCACGTATTTCCAGTTTGAAATGACGACTTTTTATACCAAAAATATGCCAATTACTGAGAGCGACGATGGACCACATTTTGCCTAATCCCTCCCTGCAGTTTTCAAAATATCCCAAACATCCCAAATTCGAACCTTGAGCCATATTTTGGAGCCAAATTCGGGCTCTCTGCACGTATTCGCAGTTTGAATTTATTTCATTTTATACCGACAATATGCCAATTACTGAGAGCGGCGATGGGTCACATTTTGCAAAAACCCCCCCTGCAGTTTTCAAAATATCCCAAACATCCCAAATTCGAACCTTGAGCCATATTTTGGAGCCAAATTCTGGCTTTCTGCACGTATTCGCAGTTTGAAATTACGAATTTTTATACCGAAAATATGCCAATTACTGAAAGCGGCGGTGGATCACATTTTGCCCAAACCCTCCCTGCAGTTTTCAAAATATCCCAAACATCCCAAATTCGACCCTTCAGACATATTTTGGAGCGAAATTCTGGCTCTCTGCACGTATTCGCAGTTTGAAAATTACGGCTTTTTATATATATATATATTTTTTTTTGAGATATATACAAGAGTTGTTACATTCTATTACAGCCACTAGTACGCGTAGCGTTTCGGGCAGGTCCCTGGAATACGATCCCCTGCCGCGAAGAATCGTTTTTTCATCCAAGTAAACATTTTAATGTTGCGTTAAACAAAGGCTACAGCTAAGGAAATGCGCCCAGTAAATCCTCTCCGGCCAGGATACGAACCAATGACATAACGCTAGCGGAACGCCAGGCGAGTGTCTTACCACTACACCACGGAGACTGTAAATCCAAAATCCATATACAAAAAATATGCTAATTACTGAGAGCGGCGATGGATCACATTTTGCCCAAACTTTCCCTGCAGGTTTCAAAATATCCCAAACATCTCAAATTCGACCCTTAAGAATTATTTTGGAGCCAAATTCTGGCTCTGCACGTATTCGCAGTTTGAAACTACGAATTTTTATACTGAAAATATGCAAATTACTGATAGCAGCGATGGGTCATATTTTGCCCAAACCCTCCCTGCAGTTTTCAAAATATCCCCAACATCCCAAATTCGACCCTTGAGCCATATTTTGGAGCCAAATTCTGGCTCTCTGCACATATTCGCAGGTTGAAATTACGACATTTTATATCGAGAATATGCAAATTACTGAAAGCAGCGATGGGTCATATTTTGCCCCCCCCCCCTGCAGTTTTTTTAATATCCCAAACATCCCCAATTCGACGCTTGAGACATATTTTGGAGCCAAAATCGGGTTCTCTGCACGTATTCGCAGTTTGAAATATTTTCATTTTATACCTACAATATGCAAATTACTGAGAGCTACGATGGGTCACATTTTGCCAAAACCCCCCTGCAGTTTCAAAGTATCCCAAACTTCCCAAATTCGACCCTTAAGCTATATTTTGGAGCCAAATTCTGACTGTCTGCACGTATTCGCAGTTTGAAATTACGACTTTTTATTCCGAAAAAATGCCATTTACTGAGAGCGGCGATGGATCACATTTTGCCCAAACCCTCCCTGCCCTTTTGAAAATATCCAAAACATCCAAAAGTCGACCCTTGAGCCATATTTTGAAGCCAAATTCTGGCTATCTGCACGTATTCGCAGTTTGAAATTTCTTCTTTTTATACTGAAAATATGCCAATTACTGAAAGCAGCGAAAGGTCACATTTTGCCCAAACCCCCCTGCAGTTTTCAAAATATCCCAAATATCACCAAATTCGACCCTTGAGCTATATTTTGGAGCCAAATTCTAACTCTCTGCCCGTATTCCCAGTTTGAAATGACGACATTTTATACCAAAAATATGCCAATTACTGAGAGCGACAATGGACCACATTTCGCCTAATCCCTCCCTGCAGTTTTCAAAATAACCTAAACATCCTAAATTCGACCTTTGAGCCTAATTTTGGAGCCACATTCTGCCTCTCTGCATGTATTCGCAGTTTGAAATTACGAACTGTATACCGAAAGTATGCTAATTACTTAGAGCTGCGATGGATCACATTTTGCCCAAGCCCTCCCTGCAGTTTTCAAAATATCCAAAACATCCCAAATTCGACCCATAAGAATTATTTTGAACACAAATTCTGGCTTTCTGCACGTATTCGCAGTTTGAAATTACGACTTTTTATACCGAAAATATGACAATTACTGAAAGCGGCGATTGATCACATTTTGCCCAAACCTTTCCTGCAGTTTGCAAAATATCCAAAACATCCCAAATTCAACCCTTGTGCTATATTTTGGAGCCAAATTCAGGCTCTCTGCACGTATTTCCAGTTTGAAATGACGACTTTTTATACCAAAAATATGCCAATTACTGAGAGCGACGATGAACCACATTTTGCCTAATCCCTCCCTGCAGTTTTCAAAATATCCCAAACATCCCAAATTCGACGTTTGAGACATATTTTGGAGCCAAATTCTGGCTGTCTGCACGTATTTGCAGTTCGAAATTACTACTTTTTATTCCGAAAAAATGCCATTTACTGAGAGCGGCGATGGATCACATTTTGCCCAAACCCTCCCTGCACTTTTCAAAATATCCAAAACATCCCAAATTCGACCCTTGAGCCATATTTTGGAGCCAAATTCTGGCTCTCTGCACATAATCGCAGGTTGAAATTACGACATTTTATATCGAGAATATGCAAATTACTGAAAGCAGCGATGGGTCATATTTTGCCCCCCCCCCCCCTGTGGTTTTTTTAATATCCCAAACATCCCCAATTCGACGCTTGAGACATATTTGGAGCCAAAATCGTGTTCTCTGCACATATTCGCAGTTTGAAATATTTTCATTTAATACCGACAATATGCAAATTACTGAGAGCAGCGATGGGTCACATTTTGCCAAAACACCCCTGCAGTTTCAAAATATCCCAAACTTCCCAAATTCGACCCTTAAGCTATATACTGGAGCCAAATTCTGATTGTCTGCACGTATTCGCAGTTTGAAATTACGACTTTTTATTCCGAAAAAATGCCATTTACTGAGAGCGGCGATGGATCACATTTTGCCCAAACCCTCCCTGCACTTTTGAAAATATCCAAAACATCCAAAAGTCGACCCTTGACCCATATTTTGAAGCCAAATTCTGGCTCTCTGCACGTATTCGCAGTTTGAAATTACGACTTTCTATACCGAAAATATGTCAATTACTCAAAGGAGCGATGGGTCACATTTTGCCCAAACCCCCCTGCAGTTTGCAAAATATCCTAAACATCCTAAATTCGACCTTTGAGCCTAATTTTGGAGCGAAATTCTGGCTCTCTGCACGTATTCGCAGTTTGAAATTACGACTTTTTATACTGAAAATATGCTAATTACTTAGAGCGGCGATGGATGATATTTTGCCTAAACCCTCCCTGCAGTTTTCAAAATATCCCAAACATCCCAAATTCGACCCTTGAGCCTAATTTTGGAGCCAAATTCTGACTCTCTTCACGTATTCGCAGTTTGAAATTTCGTCTTTTTATACTGAAAATATGCCAATTACTGAAAGCAGCGAAAGGTCACACTTTGCCCAAACCCCCCTGCAGTTTTCAAAATATCCCAAATATCACCAAATTCGACCCTTGAGCTATATTTTGGAGCCAAATTCTGGCTCTCTGCACGTATTCCCAGTTTGAAATGACGACTTTTTATACCAAAAATATGCCAATTACTGAGAGCGACGATGGACCACATTTCGCCTAATCCCACCCTGCAGTTTTCAAAATAACCTAAACATCCTAAATTCGACCTTTGAGCTTAATTTTGGAGCCACATTCTGGCTCTCTGCACGTATTCGCAGTTTGAAATTACGAATTGTATACCGAAAATATGCTAAATATTTTGAGCTGCGATGGATCACATTTTGCCCAAGCCCTCCCTGCAGTTTTCAAAATATCCCAAACATCCCAAATTCGACACATAAGAATTATTTTGAACACAAATTCTGGCTTTCTGCACGTATTCGCAGTTTGAAATTACTACTTTTTATACCGAAAATATGACAATTACTGAAAGCGGCGATTGATCACATTTTGGCCAAACGTTTCCTGCAGTTTGCAAAATATCCAAAACATCCCAAATTCAACCCTTGTGCTATATTTTGGAGCCAAATTCAGGCTCTCTGCACGTATTTCCAGTTTGAAATGACGACTTTTTATACCAAAAATATGCCAATTACTGAGAGCGACGAAGGACCACATTTTGCCTAATCCCTCCCTGCAGTTTTCAAAATATCCCAAACATCCCAAATTCGAACCTTGAGCCATATTTTGGAGCCAAATTCGGGCTCTCTGCACGTATTCGCAGTTTGAATTTATTTCATTTTATACCGACAATATGCCAATTACTGAGAGCGGCGATGGGTCACATTTTGCCAAAACCCTCCCTGCAGTTTTCAAAATATCCCAAACATCCCAAATTCGAACCTTGAGCCATATTTTGGAGCCAAATTCTGGCTTTCTGCACGTATTCGCAGTTTGAAATTACGAATTTTTATACCGAAAATATGCCAATTACTGAAAGCGGCGGTGGATCACATTTTGCCCAAACCCTCCCTGCAGTTTTCCAAATATCCCAAACATCCCAAATTCGACCCTTGAGCCATATTTTGGAGCCAAATTCTGGCTCTCTGCACATATTCGCAGGTTGAAATTACGACATTTTATATCGAGAATATGCAAATTACTGAAAGCAGCGATGGGTCATATTTTGCCCCCCCACCTGCAGTTTTTTTAATATCCCGAACATCCCCAATTCGACGCTTGAGACATATTTTGGAGCCAAAATCGGGTTCTCTGCACGTATTCGCAGTTTGAAATATTTTCATTTTATACCTACAATATGCAAATTACTGAGAGCTACGATGGGTCACATTTTGCCAAAACCCCCCTGCAGTTTCAAAGTATCCCAAATTTCCCAAATTCGACCCTTAAGCTATATTTTGGAGCCAAATTCTGACTGTCTGCACGTATTCGCTGTTTGAAATTACGACTTTTTATTCCGAAAAAATGCCATTTAATGAGAGCAGCGATGGATCACATTTTGCCCAAACCCTTCCTGCACTTTTCAAAATATCCAAAACATCCAAAAGTCGACCCTTGAGCCATATTTTGAAGCCAAATTCTGGCTATCTGCACGTATTCGCAGTTTGAAATTTCGTCTTTTTATACTGAAAATATGACAATTACTGAAAGCAGCGAAAGGTCACATTTTGCCCAAACCCCCCTGCAGTTTTCAAAATATCCCAAATATCACCAAATTCGACCCTTGAGCTATATTTTGGAGCCAAATTCTAACTCTCTGCCCGTATTCCCAGTTTGAAATGACGACTTTTTATATCAAAAATATGCCAATTACTGAGAGCGACGATGGACCACATTTCGCCTAATCCCTCCCAGCAGTTTTCAAAATAACCTAAACATCCTAAATTCGACCTTTGAGCCTAATTTTGGAGCCACATTCTGCCTCTCTGCATGTATTCGCAGTTTGAAATTACAAACTGTATACCGAAAGTATGCAAATTACTTAGAGCTGCGATGGATCACATTTTGCCCAAGCCCTCCCTGCAGTTTTCAAAATATCCCAAACATCCCAAATTCGACCCATAAGAATTATTTTGAACACAAATTCTGGCTTTCTGCACGTATTCGCAGTTTGAAATTCCGATTTTTTATGCCGAAAATATGATAATTACTGAAAGAGGCGATTGATCACATTTTGCCCAAACCTTTCCTGCAGTTTGCAAAATATTCAAAACATCCCAAATTCAACCCTTGTGCTATATTTTGGAGCCAAATTCAGGCTCTCTGCACGTATTTCCAGTTTGAAATGACGACATTTTATACCAAAAATATGCCAATTACTGAGAGCGACGATGAACCACATTTTGCCTAATCCCTCCCTGCAGTTTTCAAAATATCCCAAACCTCCCAAATTCGACGCTTGAGACATATCTTGGAGCCAAATTCTGGCTGTCTGCACGTATTTGCAGTTTGAAATTACGACTTTTTATTCCGAAAAAATGCCATTTACTGAGAGCGGCGATGGATCACATTTTGCCCAAACCCTCCATGCACTTTTCAAAATATCCAAAACATCCCAAATTCGACCCTTGAGCCATATTTTGGAGCCAAATTCTGGCTCTCTGCACATAATCGCAGGTTGAAATTACGACATTTTATATCGAGAATATGCAAATTACTGAAAGCAGCGATGGGTCATATTTTGCCCCCCCCCCCCTGCAGTTTTTTTAATATCCCAAACATCCCTAATACGACGCTTGAGACATATTTGGAGCCAAAATCGTGTTCTCTGCACATATTCGCAGTTTGAAATATTTTCATTTTATACCGACAATATGCAAATTACTGAGAGCAGCAATGGGTCACATTTTGCTAAAACACCCCTGCAGTTTCAAAATATCCCAAACTTCCGAAATTCGACCCTTAAGCTATATTTTGGAGCCAAATTCTGACTGTCTGCACGTATTCGCAGTTTGAAATTACGACTTTTTATTCCGAAAAAATGCCATTTACTGAGAGCGGCGATGGATCACATTTTGCCCAAACCCTCCCTGCACTTTTGAAAATATTCAAAACATCCAAAAGTCGACCCTTGACCCATATTTTGAAGCCAAATTCTGGCTCTCTGCACGTATTCGCAGTTTGAAATTACGACTTTTTATACTGAAAATATGCTAATTACTTAGAGCGGCGATGGATGATATTTTGCCTAAACCCTCCCTGCAGTTTTCAAAATATCCCAAACATCCCAAATTCGACCCTTGAGCCTAATTTTGGAGCCAAATTCTGACTCTCTTCACGTATTCGCAGTTTGAAATTTCGTCTTTTTATACTGAAAATATGCCAATTACTGAATGCAGCGAAAGGTCACACTTTGCCCAAACCCCCCTGCAGTTTTCAAAATATCCCAAATATCACCAAATTCGACCCTTGAGCTATATTTTGGAGCCAAATTCTGGCTCTCTGCACGTATTCCCAGTTTGAAATGACGACTTTTTATACCAAAAATATGCCAATTACTGAGAGCGACGATGGATCACATTTCGCCTAATCCCACCCTGCAGTTTTCAAAATAACCTAAACATCCTAAATTCGACCTTTGAGCTTAATTTTGGAGCCACATTCTGGCTCTCTGCACGTATTCGCAGTTTGAAATTACGAACTGTATACCGAAAATATGCTAATTATTTAGAGCTGCGATGGATCACATTTTGCCCAAGCCCTCCCTGCAGTTTTCAAAATATCCCAAACATCACAAATTCGACCCATATAAATTATTTTGAACACAAATTCTGGCTTTCTGCACGTATTCGCAGTTTTAAATTACGACTTTTTATACCGAAAATATGACAATTACTGAAAGCGGCGATTGATCACATTTTGCCCAAACCTTTCCTGCAGTTTGCAAAATATTCAAAACATCCCAAATTCAACCCTTGTGCTATATTTTGGAGCCAAATTCAGTCTCTCTGCACGTATTTCCAGGTTGAAATGACGACTTTTTATACCAAAAATATGCCAATTACTGAGAGCGACGATGAACCACATTTTGCCTAATCCCTCCCTGCAGTTTTCAAAATATCCCAAACCTCCCAAATTCGACGCTTGAGACATATTTTGGAGCCAAATTCTGGCTGTCTGCACGTATCTGCAGTTTGAAATTACGACTTTTTATTCCGAAAAAATGCCATTTACTGAGAGCGGCGATGGATTACATTTTGCCCAAACCCTCCCTGCACTTTTCAAAATATCCAAAACATCCCAAATTCGACCCTTGAGCCATATTTTGGAGCCAAATTCTGGCTCTCTGCACATAATCGCAGGTTGAAATTACGACATTTTATATCGAGAATATGCAAATTACTGAAAGCAGCGATGGGTCATATTTTGCCCCCCCCCTGCGTTTTTTTTAATATCCCAAACATCCCCAATTCGACGCTTGAGACATATTTGGAGCCAAAATCGGGTTCTCTGCACATATTCGCAGTTTGAAATATTTTCATTTTATACCGACAATATGCAAATTACTGAGAGCAGCAATGGGTCACATTTTGCTAAAACACCCCTGCAGTTTCAAAATATCCCAAACTTCCCAAATTCGACCCTTAAGCTATATTTTGGAGCCAAATTCTGACTGTCTGCACGTATTCGCAGTTTGAAATTACGAATTTTTATTCCGAAAAAATGCCATTTACTGAGAGCGGCGATGGATCACATTTTGCCCAAACCCTCCCTGCACTTTTGAAAATATCCAAAACATCCAAAAGTCGACCCTTGACCCATATTTTGAAGCCAAATTCTGGCTCTCTGCACGTATTCGCAGTTTGAAATTACGACTTTTTATACCGAAAATATGTCAATTACTCAAAGGAGCGATGGGTCACATTTTGCCCAAACCCCCCTGCAGTTTGCAAAATATCCTAAACATCCTAAATTCGACCTTTGAGCCTAATTTTGGAGCGAAATTCTGGCTCTCTGCACGTATTCGCAGTTTGAAATTACGACTTTTTATACTGAAAATATGCTAATTACTTAGAGCGGCGATGGATGATATTTTGCCTAAACCCTCCCTGCAGTTTTCAAAATATCCCAAACATCCCAAATTCGACCCTTGAGCCTAATTTTGGAGCCAAATTCTGACTCTCTTCACGTATTCGCAGTTTGAAATTTCGTCTTTTTATACTGAAAATATGCCAATTACTGAAAGCAGCGAAAGGTCACACTTTGCCCAAACCCCCCTGCAGTTTTCAAAATATCCCAAATATCACCAAATTCGACCCTTGAGCTATATTTTGGAGCCAAATTCTGGCTCTCTGCACGTATTCCCAGTTTGAAATGACGACTTCTTATACCAAAAATATGCCAATTACTGAGAGCGACGATGGACCACATTTCGCCTAATGCCACCCTGCAGTTTTCAAAATAACCTAAACATCCTAAATTCGACCTTTGAGCTTAATTTTGGAGCCACATTCTGGCTCTCTGCACGTATTCGCAGTTTGAAATTACGAATTGTATACCGAAAATATGCTAATTATTTTGAGCTGCGATGGATCACATTTTGCCCAAGCCCTCCCTGCAGTTTTCAAAATATTCCAAACATCCCAAATTCGACACATAAGAATTATTTTGAACACAAATTCTGGCTTTCTGCACGTATTCGCAGTTTGAAATTACGACTTTTTATACCGAAAATATGACAATTACTGAAAGCGGCGATTGATCACATTTTGCCCAAACCTTTCCTGCAATTTGCAAAATATCCAAAACATCCCAAATTCAACCCTTGTGCTATATTTTGGAGCCAAATTCAGGCTCTCTGCACGTATTTCCAGTTTGAAATGACGACTTTTTATACCAAAAATATGCCAATTACTGAGAGCGACGATGGACCACATTTTGCCTAATCCCTCCCTGCAGTTTTCAAAATATCCCAAACATCCCAAATTCGAACCTTGAGCCATATTTTGGAGCCAAATTCTGGCTTTCTGCACGTATTCGCAGTTTGAAATTACGAATTTTTATACCGAAATTATGCCAATTACTGAAAGCGGCGGTGGATCACATTTTGCCCAAACCCTCCCTGCAGTTTTCAAAATATCCCAAACATCCCAAATTCGACCCTTCAGACATATTTTGGAGCGAAATTCTGGCTCTCTGCACGTATTCGCAGTTTGAAAATTACGACTTTTTATATATATATATATTTTTTTTTGAGATATATACAAGAGTTGTTACATTCTATTACAGCCACTAGTACGCGTAGCGTTTCGGGCAGGTCCCTGGAATACGATCTCCTGCCGCGAAGAATCGTTTTTTCATCCCAGTACACATTTTAATGTTGCGTTAAACAAAGGCTACAGCTAAGGAAATGTGCCCAGTAAATCCTCTCCGGCCAGGATACGAACCAATGACATAACGCTAGCGGAACGCCAGGCGAGTGTCTTACCACTACACCACGGAGACTGTAAATCCAAAATCCATATACAAAAAATATGCTAATTACTGAGAGCGGCGATGGATCACATTTTGCCCAAACCCTCCCTGCAGGTTTCAAAATATTCCAAACATCTCAAATTCGACCCTTAAGAATTATTTTGGAGCCAAATTCTGGCTCTCTGCGCGTATTCGCAGTTTGAAACTACGAATTTTTATACTGAAAATATGCAAATTACTGATAGCAGCGATGGGTCATATTTTGCCCAAACCCTCCCTGCAGTTTTAAAATATCCCCAACATCCCAAATTCGACCCTTGAGCCATATTTTGGAGCCAAATTCTGGCTCTCTGCACATATTCGCAGGTTGAAATTACGACATTTTATATCGAGAATATGCAAATTACTGAAAGCAGCAATGGGTCATATTTTGCCCCCCCCCCCTGCAGTTTTTTTAATATCCCAAACATCCCCAATTCGACGCTTGAGACATATTTTGGAGCCAAAATCGGGTTCTCTGCACGTATTCGCAGTTTGAAATATTTTCATTTTATACCTACAATATGCAAATTACTGAGAGCTACGATGGGTCACATTTTGCCAAAACCCCGCTGCAGTTTCAAAGTATCCCAAACTTCCCAAATTCGACCCTTAAGCTATATTTTGGAGCCAAATTCTGACTGTCTGCACGTATTCGCAGTTTGAAAATACGACTTTTTATTCCGAAAAAAATGCCATTTACTGAGAGCGGCGATGGATCACATTTTGCCCAAACCCTCCCTGCCCTTTTGAAAATATCCAAAGCATCCAAAAGTCGACCCTTGAGCCATATTTTGAAGCCAAATTCTGGCTATCTGCACGTATTCGCAGTTTGAAATTTCGTCTTTTTATACTGAAAATATGCCAATTACTGAAAGCAGCGAAAGGTCACATTTTGCCCAAACCCCCCTGCAGTTTTCAAAATATCCCAAATATCACCAAATTCGACCCTTGAGCTATATTTTGGAGCCAAATTCTAACTCTCTGCCCGTATTCCCAGTTTGAAATGACGACATTTTATACCAAAAATATGCCAATTACTGTGAGCGACGATGGACCACATTTCGCCTAATCCCTCCCTGCAGTTTTCAAAATAACCTAAACATCCTAAATTCGACCTTTGAGCCTAATTTTGGAGCCACATTCTGCCTCTCTGCATGTATTCGCAGTTTGAAATTACGAACTGTATACCGAAAGTATGCTAATTACTTAGAGCTGCGATGGATCACATTTTGCCCAAGCCCTCCCTGCAGTTTTCAAAATGTCCAAAACATCCCAAATTCGACCCATAAGAATTATTTTGAACACAAATTCTGGCTTTCTGCACGTATTCGCAGTTTGAAATTATGACTTTTTATACCGAAAATATGACAATTACTGAAAGCGGCGATTGATCACATTTTGCCCAAACCTTTCCTGCAGTTTGCAAAATATCCAAAACATCCCAAATTCAACCCTTGTGCTATATTTTGGAGCCAAATTCAGGCTCTCTGCACGTATTTCCAGTTTGAAATGACGACTTTTTATACCAAAAATATGCCAATTACTGAGAGCGACGATGAACCACATTTTTCCTAATCCCTCCCTGCAGTTTTCAAAATATCCCAAACATCCCAAATTCGACGCTTGAGACATATTTTGGAGCCAAATTCTGGCTGTCTGCACGTATTTGCAGTTTGAAATTACGACTTTTTATTCCGAAAAAATGCCATTTACTGAGAGCGGCGATGGATCACATTTTGCACAAACCCTCCCTGCACTTTTCAAAATATCCAAAACATCCCAAATTCGACCCTTGAGCCATATTTTGGAGCCAAATTCTGGCTCTCTGCACATAATCGCAGGTTGAAATTACGACATTTTATATCGAGAATATGCAAATTACTGAAAGCAGCGATGGGTCATATTTTGCCCCCCCCCCCTGCAGTTTTTTTAATATCCCAAACATCCCCAATACGACGCTTGAGACATATTTGGAGCCAAAATCGGGTTCTCTGCACATATTCGCAGTTTGAAATATTTTCATTTTATACCGACAATATGCAAATTACTGAGAGCAGCAATGGGTCACATTTTGCTAAAACACCCCTGCAGTTTCAAAATATCCCAAACTTCCGAAATTCGACCCTTAAGCTATATTTTGGAGCCAAATTCTGACTGTCTGCACGTATTCGCAGTTTGAAATTACGACTTTTTATTCCGAAAAAATGCCATTTACTGAGAGCGGCGATGGATCACATTTTGCCCAAACCCTCCCTGCACTTTTGAAAATATTCAAAACATCCAAAAGTCGACCCTTGACCCATATTTTGAAGCCAAATTCTGGCTCTCTGCACGTATTCGCAGTTTGAAATTACGACTTTTTATACTGAAAATATGCTAATTACTTAGAGCGGCGATGGATGATATTTTGCCTAAACCCTCCCTGCAGTTTTCAAAATATCCCAAACATCCCAAATTCGACCCTTGAGCCTAATTTTGGAGCCAAATTCTGACTCTCTTCACGTATTCGCAGTTTGAAATTTCGTCTTTTTATACTGAAAATATGCCAATTACTGAATGCAGCGAAAGGTCACACTTTGCCCAAACCCCCCTGCAGTTTTCAAAATATCCCAAATATCACCAAATTCGACCCTTGAGCTATATTTTGGAGCCAAATTCTGGCTCTCTGCACGTATTCCCAGTTTGAAATGACGACTTTTTATACCAAAAATATGCCAATTACTGAGAGCGACGATGGACCACATTTCGCCTAATCCCACCCTGCAGTTTTCAAAATAACCTAAGCATCCTAAATTCGACCTTTGAGCTTAATTTTGGAGCCACATTCTGGCTCTCTGCACGTATTCGCAGTTTGAAATTACGAACTGTATACCGAAAATATGCTAATTATTTAGAGCTGCGATGGATCACATTTTGCCCAAGCCCTCCCTGCAGTTTTCAAAATATCCCAAACATCACAAATTCGACCCATAAGAATTATTTTGAACACAAATTCTGGCTTTCTGCACGTATTCGCAGTTTTAAATTACGACTTTTTATACCGAAAATATGACAATTACTGAAAGCGGCGATTGATCACATTTTGCCCAAACCTTTCCTGCAGTTTGCAAAATATTCAAAACATCCCAAATTCAACCCTTGTGCTATATTTTGGAGCCAAATTCAGTCTCTCTGCACGTATTTCCAGTTTGAAATGACGACTTTTTATACCAAAAATATGCCAATTACTGAGAGCGACGATGAACCACATTTTGCCTAATCCCTCCCTGCAGTTTTCAAAATATCCAAAACATCCCAAATTCGACCCTTGAGCCATATTTTGGAGCCAAATTCTGGCTCTCTGCACATAATCGCAGGTTGAAATTACGACATTTTATATCGAGAATATGCAAATTACTGAAAGCAGCGATGGGTCATATTTTGCCCCCCCCCCTGCGGTTTTTTTAATATCCCAAACATCCCCAATTCGACGCTTGAGACATATTTGGAGCCAAAATCGGGTTCTCTGCACATATTCGCAGTTTGAAATATTTTCATTTTATACCGACAATATGCAAATTACTGAGAGCAGCGATGGGTCACATTTTGCCAAAACACCCCTGCAGTTTCAAAATATCCCAAACTTCCCAAATTCGACCCTTAAGCTATATTCTGGAGCCAAATTCTGACTGTCTGCACGTATTCGCAGTTTGAAATTACGACTTTTTATTACGAAAAAATGCCATTTACTGAGAGCGGCGATCGATCACATTTTGCCCAAACCCTCCCTGCACTTTTGAAAATATCCAAAACATCCAAAAGTCGGCCCTTGACCCATATTTTGAAGCCAAATTCTGGCTCTCTGCACGTATTCGCAGTTTGAAATTACGACTTTCTATACCGAAAATATGTCAATTACTCAAAGGAGCGATGAATCACATTTTGCCCAAACCCCCCTGCAGTTTGCAAAATATCCTAAACATCCTAAATTCGACCTTTGAGCCTAATTTTGGAGGGAAATTCTAGCTCTCTGCACGTATTCGCAGTTTGAAATTACGACTTTTTATACTGAAAATATGCTAATTACTTAGAGCGGCGATGGATGATATTTTGCCTAAACCCTCCCTGCAGTTTTCAAAATATCCCAAACATCCCAAATTCGACCCTTGAGCCTAATTTTGGAGACAAATTCTGACTCTCTTCACGTACTCGCAGTTTGAAATTTCGTCTTTTTATACTGAAAATATGCCAATTACTGAAAGCAGCGAAAGGTCACACTTTGCCCAAACCCCCCTGCAGTTTTCAAAATATCCCAAATATCACCAAATTCGACCCTTGAGCTATATTTTGGAGCCAAATTCTGGCTCTCTGCACGTATTCCCAGTTTGAAATGACGACTTCTTATACCAAAAATATGCCAATTACTGAGAGCGACGATGGACCACATTTCGCCTAATCCCACCCTGCAGTTTTCAAAATAACCTAAACATCCTAAATTCGACCTATGAGCTTAATTTTGAAGCCACATTCTGGCTCTCTGCACGTATTCGCAGTTTGAAATTACGAATTGTATACCGAAAATATGCTAATTATTTTGAGGTGCGATGGATCACATTTTGCCCAAGCCCTCCCTGCAGTTTTCAAAATATTCCAAACATCCCAAATTCGACACATAAGAATTATTTTGAACACAAATTCTGGCTTTCTGCACGTATTCGCAGTTTGAAATTACGACTTTTTATACCGAAAATATGACAATTACTGAAAGCGGCGATTGATCACATTTTGCCCAAACCTTTCCTGCAGTTTGCAAAATATCCAAAACATCCCAAATTCGACGCTTGAGCCATATTTTGGAGCCAAATTCGGGCTCTCTGCACGTATTCGCAGTTTGAATTTATTTAATTTTATACCGACAATATGCCAATTACTGACAGCGGCGATGGGTCACATTTTGCCAAAACCCCCCCTGCAGTTTTCAAAATATCCCAAACATCCCAAATTCGAACCTTGAGCCATATTTTGGAGCCAAATTCTGGCTTTCTGCACGTATTCGCAGTTTGAAATTACGAATTTTTATACCGAAAATATGCCAATTACTGAAAGCGGCGGTGGATCACATTTTGCCCAAACCCTCCCTGCAGTTTTCAAAATATCCCAAACATCCCAAATTCGACCCTTCAGACATATTTTAGAGCGAAATTCTGGCTCTCTGCACGTATTCGCAGTTTGAAAATTACGACTTTTTATATATATATATTTTTTTTTTGAGATATATACAAGAGTTGTTACATTCTATTACAGCCACTAGTACGCGTAGCGTTTCGGGCAGGTCCCTGGAATACGATCCCCTGCCGCGAAGAATCGTTTTTTCATCCAAGTACACATTTTAATGTTGCGTTAAACAAAGGCTACAGCTAAGGAAATGCGCCCAGTAAATCCTCTCCGGCCAGGATACGAACCAATGACATAACGCTAGCGGAACGCCAGGCGAGTGTCTTACCACTACACCACGGAGACTGTAAATCCAAAATCCATATACAAAAAATATGCTAATTACTGAGAGCGGCGATGGATCACATTTTGCCCAAACTTTCCCTGCAGGTTTCAAAATATCCCAAACATCTCAAATTCGACCCTTAAGAATTATTTTGGAGCCAAATTCTGGCTCTGCACGTATTCGCAGTTTGAAACTACGAATTTTTATACTGAAAATATGCAAATTACTGATAGCAGCGATGGGTCATATTTTGCCCAAACCCTCCCTGCAGTTTTCAAAATATCCCCAACATCCCAAATTCGACCCTTGAGCCATATTTTGGATCCAAATTCTGGCTCTTTGCACATATTCGCAGGTTGAAATTACGACATTTTATATCGAGAATATGCAAATTACTGAAAGCAGCGATGGGTCATATTTTGCCCCCCCCCCCTGCAGTTTTTTTAATATCCCAAACATCCCCAATTCGACGCTTGAGACATATTTTGGAGCCAAAATCGGGTTCTCTGCACGTATTCGCAGTTTGAAATATTTTCATTTTATACCTACAATATGCAAATTACTGAGAGCTACGATGGGTCACATTTTGCCAAAACCCCCCTGCAGTTTCAAAGTATCCCAAACTTCCCAAATTCGACCCTTAAGCTATATTTTGGAGCCAAATTCTGACTGTCTGCACGTATTCGCATTTTGAAATTACGACTTTTTATTCCGAAAAAATGCCATTTACTGAGAGCAGCGATGGATCACATTTTGCCCAAACCCTCCCTGCCCTTTTGAAAATATCCAAAACATCCAAAAGTCGACCCTTGAGCCATATTTTGAAGCCAAATTCTGGCTATCTGCACGTATTCGCAGTTTGAAATTTCTTCTTTTTATACTGAAAATATGCCAATTACTGAAACCAGCGAAAGGTCACATTTTGCCCAAACCCCCCTGCAGTTTTCAAAATATCCCAAATATCACCAAATTCGACTCTTGAGCTATATTTTGGAGCCAAATTCTAACTCTCTGCCCGTATTCCCAGTTTGAAATGACGACTTTTTATACCAAAAATATGCCAATTACTGAGAGGACGATGGACCACATTTCGCCTAATCCCTCCCTGCAGTTTTCAAAATAACCCAAACATCCTAAATTCGACCTTTGAGCCTAATTTTGGAGCCACATTCTGCCTCTCTGCATGTATTCGCAGTTTGAAATTACGAACTGTATACCGAAAGTATGCTAATTACTTAGAGCTGCGATGGATCACATTTTGCCCAACCCCTCCCTGCAGTTTTCAAAATATCCAAAACATCCCAAATTCGACCCATAAGAATTATTTTGAACACAAATTCTGGCTTTCTGCACGTATTCGCAGTTTGAAATTACGACTTTTTATACCGAAAATATGACAATTACTGAAAGCGGCGATTGATCACATTTTGCCCAAACCTTTCCTGCAGTTTGCAAAATATCCAAAACATCCCAAATTCAACCCTTGTGCTATATTTTGGAGCCAAATTCAGGCTCTCTGCACGTATTTCCAGTTTGAAATGACGACTTTTTATACCAAAAATATGCCAATTACTGAGAGCGACGATGAACCACATTTTGCCTAATCCCTCCCTGCAGTTTTCAAAATATCCCAAACATCCCAAGTTCGACGCTTGAGACATATTTTGGAGCCAAATTCTGGCTGTCTGCACGTATTTGCAGTTTGAAATTACGACTTTTTATTCCGAAAAAATGCCATTTACTGAGAGCGGCGATGGATCACATTTTGCCCAAACCCTCCCTGCACAGCTGTCATCATTCCTATCCCTAAGTCAAACGGAGGCTACAGACCTGTCTCCTTAATATCCTGCTTTTGTAAAATGATGGAAAGGATTTTGTTAAATAGGCTACTCTACCTTGTAGGTGATAACATGTCCAGTAATCTCTTTGGTTTTATCAAAGGCAAAAGTACTGCGGATTGTCTCTTAAAGTGTTTGTCTAATGTGGATGACAATTGTAGAGTTTTTGTTGATCTACAAGGAGCATTTGATAAAGCCAATGGGGAAGTAATCTTATACGAATTAGCCAATCTGGGAATAACAGGGAGATTGCTACACTGGATAAGGGATTATCTACAAGGCAGAAAAGGTCAGGTGTATTACCAGGGATACATGTCTGAGGAACGGAGGCTTCAGTTAGGTACCCCACAAGGGGGAGTATTAAGTCCCACCTTATTCAATGTATTAATGAACAGATTAGCATCAGAGATGTATCCTCCAGGGGTCACGACGATCATATATGCTGATGACATTCTTATACAAGGCACTACTGGGAACAAAATTCAAGATGCTCTTAACATACTTGGTACAACCTGTCACAAGTTAGGCTTAGTTATAAATGCAGATAAAACCAAATACGAGTATAGGAAACGAAGAAATATAACACTTACTCTAAATGGTGTGGAACTGAGCCGTGTACAGAAGTACAAGTATCTGGGCATGTATGTTGGATACACATGTGAGAGTAAAAATGCTGAAATAAATCATATCACCACCTTATGTAAAGCCCGTCTGCATCCTCTAAAAGCACTGGCTTTTTCTGGTAAAGGTGTTGGGGTACCTATCTTGCGGATGTTATACATAAGCACTGTTCGATCCCTGATAGACTACGCAGCACCCGTATTGTCTTACACAGGCCAAGGCAGAATTCAAAAAATAGAGCTGATACAGAACGAGGCTATGAGGATTATTCTTGGATGTCAAAGAAATGCAATGATTGAAATAATGAGAATGGAATTAAATTTACAGAGTGTGTGTGATAGAGTCCGTGACATTAACACTAGAGTATCTATTCGTTTCATGCGGGGAAAAGGAGGGGATAAGCTGTTTGAGAGCGTTCAGACCTGCTTGAGTGACGTACACACTTCCAGGAAACTGAGGGAGACACGCTATACGAGAGGATTAGCTCATGACCTCAGTGAATACGACGTACTTGACTGCTGTAAACCCTCTCGACAGTGTAATATGTCTGCTCCCTGGAAAGTACAGAAAATAGACGTCGAAATTGTACCCCTCAAGGTGAAAAAGATTCATCATGAACCGGGACAATTACGGTGTTTGTATGGAAGCATGATATCTCGGTTACCAAGAGGCAACAGTTTACATGTATATTGCAACGGGTCGGTGGCGGAAGATGGCAGGGCAGGGTGTGGTGTCCTAATAAGGGATTATACGGAGTTTGGGACTGTGGACAGGATAATTGAACTCCGGCTTAGTAATTATATATCATCCACACAAGCTGAACTGCAGGCCATTCTGGCGTGTTTGGAGGAAGTACGTCATGACGACAAAAATGTTTTTGTATTTGTCGATAGCCGAGGAGCACTGGAGTCCTTAAACAGTCGAAACCCAGTCTTCATGTCTATAGTGGAGGACTGTAAGAGAAGAATAACTGAGATACAGCTGAAAGGTTATAGTGTGAAATTCATGTGGATTCCATCTCATGTTGGAATAGTGCTCAACGAGGTGGCGGATGACTTGGCCAAACGTGCCACATCAAAACCACAAGTTGACATTGAATGTGAATTCACAATGAGACAAATAAGAAGCAAAATCAGAAATATTCAGGCACAGGCGGGAGTGGAGAGGAGAGAGATAATGTATGAGAGTAGTCAAACCATGCAACACTACATGTATGTGAGTCAAAACACCCATTTCACTTATGGTAAAAGGAGAAATGCTTGGAGTGACTCTGTGTACATGCGGCTCAGGCTTGGGTACAAATATTACTGGGAATATGGGATAGATGTTCATGGTAATGACACGAAGTGTAAACTATGTGGTATGTTAAGGTCTCACACCCTTGCCCATTATATTCTTGATTGTCCGTTGATTAATGTATATAGAAACACTGAGATAAGGACTGTTCCTGAACAAATAGCCTGGATGTGTCACAACGGAAAGGTTGATGATATTCTTGAGAGATATAAGAATTTTGCACCAAGATTGTAATATTTTGTTGAATTATCTGCAGGTGTCTTGCAAATTGTCTATACAGTACACCTAGGTCATAAAAGTATTTGTGTGTACGTCTGATAACATACTACTTGTGAGGGAGGAAATGTATATGTTTATCTCTCAGAATGTTTGGTAATATGTTTATTTGTGATGTGTGTCTATGTATATATTAACACGTTGTACTGAATGGGGTGAGAATAGCTTGAGCTACCTCATCCCTTTGTGTGTATTTTACCTCAATAAACTTATTTCAATTTCAATTTCTCCCTGCACTTTTCAAAATATCCAAAACATCCCAAATTCGACCCTTGAGCCTTGAGCCATATTTTGGAGCCAAATTCTGGCTCTCTGCACATAATCGCAGGTTGAAATTACGACATTTTATATCGAGAATATGCAAATTACTGAAAGCAGCGATGGGTCATATTTTGCCCCCAGCTGCGTTTTTTTTTAATATCCCAAACATCCCCAATTCGACGCTTGAGACATATTTGGAGCCAAAATCGGGTTCTCTGCACATATTCGCAGTTTGAAATATTTTCATTTTATACCGACAATATGCAAATTACTGAGAGCAGCAATGGGTCACATTTTGCCAAAACACCCCTGCAGTTTCAAAATATCCCAAACTTCCCAAATTCGACCCTTAAGCTATATTTTGGAGCCAAATTTTGACTGTCTGCACGTATTCGCAGTTTGAAATTACGAATTTTTTATTCCGAAAAAATGCCATTTACTGAGAGCGGCGATGGATCACATTTTGCCCAAACCCTCCCTGCACTTTTGAAAATATCCAAAACATCCAAAAGTCGACCCTTGACCCATATTTTGAAGCCAAATTCTGGCTCTCTGCACGTATTCGCAGTTTGAAATTACGACTTTTTATACCGAAAATATGTCAATTACTCAAAGGAGCGATGGGTCACATTTTGCCCAAACCCCCCTGCAGTTTGCAAAATATCCTAAACATCCTAAATTCGACCTTTGACCCTAATTTTGGAGCGAAATTCTGGCTCTCTACACGTATTCGCAGTTTGAAATTACGACTTTTTATTCTGAAAATATGCTAATTACTTAGAGCGGCGATGGATGATATTTTGCCTAAACCCTCCCTGCAGTTTTCAAAATATCCCAAACATCCCAAATTCGACCCTTGAGCCTAATTTTGGAGCCAAATTCTGACTCTCTTCACGTATTCGCAGTTTGAAATTTCGTCTTTTTATACTGAAAATATGCCAATTACTGAAAGCAGCGAAAGGTCACACTTTGCCCAAACCCCCCTGCAGTTTTCAAAATATCCCAAATATCACCAAATTCGACCCTTGAGCTATATTTTGGAGCCAAATTCTGGCTCTCTGCACGTATTCCCAGTTTGAAATGACGACTTTTTATACCAAAAATATGCCAATTACTGAGAGCGACGATGGACCACATTTCGCCTAAACCCACCCTGCAGTTCTCAAAATAACCTAAACATCCTAAATTCGACCTTTGAGCTTAATTTTGGAGCCACATTCTGGCTCTCTGCACGTATTCGCAGTTTGAAATTACGAATTGTATACCGAAAATATGCTAATTATTTAGAGCTGCGATGGATCACATTTTGCCCAAGCCCTCCCTGCAGTTTTCAAAATATCCCAAACATCCCAAATTCGACACATAAGAATTATTTTGAACACAAATTCTGGCTTTCTGCACGTATTCGCAGTTTGAAATTACGACTTTTTATACCGAAAATATGACAATTACTGAAAGCGGCGATTGATCACATTTTGCCCAAACCTTTCCTGCAGTTTGCAAAATATCCAAAACATCCCAAATTCAACCCTTGTGCTATATTTTGGAGCCAAATTCAGGCTCTCTGCACGTATTTCCAGTTTGAAATGACGACTTTTTATACCAAAAATATGCCAATTACTGAGAGCGACGATGGACCACATTTTGCCTAATCCCTCCCTGCAGTTTTCAAAATATCCCAAACATCCCAAATTCGAACCTTGAGCCATATTTTGGAGCCAAATTCGGGCTCTCTGCACGAATTCGCAGTTTGAATTTATTTCATTTTATACTGACAATATGCCAATTACTGAGAGCGGCGATGGGTCACATTTTGCCAAAACCCCCCCTGCAGTTTTCAAAATATCCCAAACATCCCAAATTCGAACCTTGAGCCATATTTTGGAGCCAAATTCTGGCTTTCTGCACGTATTCGCAGTTTGAAATTACGAATTTTTATACCGAAAATATGCCAATTACTGAAAGCGGCGGTGGATCATATTTTGCCCAAACCCTCCCTGCAGTTTTCAAAATATCCCAAACATCCCAAATTCGACCCTTCAGACATATTTTGGAGCGAAATTCTGGCTCTCTGCACGTATTCGCAGTTTGAAAATTACGACTTTTTATATATATATTTTTTTTTTGAGATATATACAAGAGTTGTTACATTCTATTACAGCCACTAGTACGCGTAGCGTTTCGGGCAGGTCCCTGGAATACGATCCCCTGCCGCGAAGAATCGTTTTTTCATCCAAGTACACATTTTAATGTTGCGTTAAACAAAGGCTACAGCTAAGGAAATGCGCCCAGTAAATCCTCTCCGGCCAGGATACGAACCAATGACATAACGCTAGCGGAACGCCAGGCGAGTGTCTTACCACTACACCACGGAGACTGTAAATCCAAAATCCATATACAAAAAATATGCTAATTACTGAGAGCGGCGATGGATCACATTTTGCCCAAACCCTCCCTGCAGGTTTCAAAATATCCCAAACATCTCAAATTCGACCCTTAAGAATTATTTTGGAGCCAAATTCTGGCTCTCTGCACGTATTCGCAGTTTGAAACTACGAATTTTTATACTGAAAATATGCAAATTACTGATAGCAGCGATGGGTCATATTTGGCCCAAACCCTCCCTGCAGTTTTCAAAATATCCCCAACATCCCAAATTCGACCCTTGAGCCATATTTTGGAGCCAAATTCTGGCTCTCTGCACATATTCGCAGGTTGAAATTACGACATTTTATATCGAGAATATGCAAATTACTGAAAGCAGCGATGGGTCATATTTTGCCCCCCCCCCTGCAGTTTTTTTAATATCCCAAACATCCCCAATTCGACGCTTGAGACATATTTTGGAGCCAAAATCGGGTTCTCTGCACGTATTCGCAGTTTGAAATATTTTCATTTTATACCTACAATATGCAAATTACTGAGAGCTACGATGGGTCACATTTTGCCAAAACCCCCCTGCAGTTTCAAAGTATCCCAAACTTCCCAAATTCGACCCTTAAGCTATATTTTGGAGCCAAATTCTGACTGTCTGCACGTATTCGCTGTTTGAAGTTACAACTTTTTATTCCGAAAAAATGCCATTTACTGAGAGCGGCGATGGATCACATTTTGCCAAAACCCTCCCTGCCCTTTTAAAAATATCCAAAACATCCAAAAGTCGACCCTTGAGCCATATTTTGAAGCCAAATTCTGGCTATCTGCACGTATTCGCAGTTTGAAATTTCGTCTTTTTATACTGAAAATATGCCAATTACTGAAACCAGCGAAAGGTCACATTTTGCCCAAACCTCCCTGCAGTTTTCAAAATATCCCAAATATCACCAAATTCGACCCTTGAGCTATATTTTGGAGCCAAATTCTAACTCTCTGCCCGTATTCCCAGTTTGAAATGACGACTTTTTATACCAAAAATATGCCAATTACTGAGAGCGACGATGGACCACATTTCGCCTAATCCTTCCCTGCAGTTTTCAAAATAACCTAAACATCCTAAATTCGACCTTTGAGCCTAATTTTGGAGCCACATTCTGCCTCTCTGCATGTATTCGCAGTTTGAAATTACGAACTGTATACCGAAAGTATGCTATTTACTTAGAGCTGCGATGGATCACATTTTGCCCAAGCCCTCCCTGCAGTTTTCAAAATATCCAAAACATCCCAAATTCGACCCATAAGAATTATTTTGAACACAAATTCTGGCTTTCTGCACGTATTCGCAGTTTGAAATTACGACTTTTTATACCAAAAATATGCCAATTACTGAGAGCGACGATGAACCACATTTTGCCTAATCCCTCCCTGCAGTTTTCAAAATATCCCAAACATCCCAAATTCGACGCTTGAGACATATTTTGGAGCCAAATTCTGGCTGTCTGCACGTATTTGCAGTGTGAAATTACGACTTTTTATTCCGAAAAAATGCCATTTACTGAGAGCGGCGATGGATCACATTTTGCCCAAACCCTCCCTGCTCTTTTCAAAATATCCAAAACAGCCCAAATTCGACCCTTGAGCCATATTTTGGAGCCAAATTCTGGCTCTCTGCACATAATCGCAGGTTGAAATTACGACATTTTATATCGAGTATATGCAAATTACTGAAAGCAGCGATGGGTCATATTTTGCCCCCCCCCCCTGCGTTTTTTTTTAATATCCCAAACATCCCCAATTCGACGCTTGAGACATATTTGGAGCCAAAATCGGGTTCTCTGCACATATTCGCAGTTTGAAATATTTTCATTTTACACCGACAATATGCAAATTACTGAGAGCAGCAATGGGTCACATTTTGCCAAAACACCCCTGCAGTTTCAAAATATCCCAAACTTCCCAAATTCGACCCTTAATCTATATTTTGGAGCCAAATTCTGACTGTCTGCACGTATTCGCAGTTTGAAATTACGACTTTTTATTCCGAAAAAATGCCATTTACTGAGAGCGGCGATGGATCACATTTTGCCCAATCCCTCCCTGCACTTTTGAAAATATCCAAAACATCCAAAAGTCGACCCTTGACCCATATTTTGAAGCCAAATTCTGGCTCTCTGCACGTATTCGCAGTTTGAAATTACGACTTTTTATACCGAAAATATGTCAATTACTCAAAGGAGCGATGGGTCACATTTTGCCCAAACCCCCCTGCAGTTTGCAAAATATCCTAAACATCCTAAATTCGACCTTTGAGCCTAATTTTGGAGCGAAATTCTGGCTCTCTGCACGTATTCGCAGTTTGAAATTACGACTTTTTATACTGAAAATATGCTAATTACTTAGAGCGGCGATGGATGATATTTTGCCTAAACCCTCCCTGCAGTTTTCAAAATATCCCAAACATCCCAAATTCGACCCTTGAGCCTAATTTTGGAGCCAAATTCTGACTCTCTTCACGTATTCGCAGTTTGAAATTTCGTCTTTTTATACTGAAAATATGCCAATTACTGAAAGCAGCGAAAGGTCACACTTTGCCCAAACCCCCTTGCAGTTTTCAAAATATCCCAAATATCACCAAATTCGACCCTTGAGCTATATTTTGGAGCCAAATTCTGGCTCTCTGCACGTATTCCCAGTTTGAAATGACGACTTTTTATACCAAAAATATGCCAATTACTGAGAGCGACGATGGACCACATTTCGCCTAATCCCACCCTGCAGTTCTCAAAATAACCTAAACATCCTAAATTCGACCTTTGAGCTTAATTTTGGAGCCACATTCTGGCTCTCTGCACGTATTCGCAGTTTGAAATTACGAATTGTATACCGAAAATATGCTAATTATTTAGAGCTGCGATGGATCACATTTTGCCCAAGCCCTCCCTGCAGTTTTCAAAATATCCCAAACATCCCAAATTCGACACATAAGAATTATTTTGAACACAAATTCTGGCTTTCTGCACGTATTCGCAGTTTGAAATTACGACTTTTTATACCGAAAATATGACAATTACTGAAAGGGGCGATTGATCACATTTTACTCAAACCCTTCCTGCATTTTGCAAAATATCCAAAACATCCCAAATTCAACCCTTGTGCTATATTTTGGAGCCAAATTCAGGCTCTCTGCACGTATTTCCAGTTTGAAATGACGACTTTTTATTCCAAAAATATGCCAATTACTGAGAGCGACGATGGACCACATTTTGCCTAATCCCTCCCTGCAGTTTTCAAAATATCCCAAACATCCCAAATTCGACGCTTGAGACATATTTTGGAGCCAAATTCGGGCTCTCTGCACGTATTCACAGTTTGAATTTATTTAATTTTATACCGACAATATGCCAATTACTGAGAGCGGCGATGGGTCACATTTTGCCGAGACCTCAAGAGAGTGATGCAGAGGCTCAAAAGAGTGATGCAGAGGCTCAAGAAAGTGATGCAGAGGCTCAAGAGAGTGATGCAGAGGATCAAGAGAGTGATGCAGAGGCTCAAGAGAGTGATGCAGAGGATCAAGAGAGGGAAGCAGAGGCTTAAAAGATTGATGCAGAGGCTCAAGAGAATTATGCAGAGACCTCAAGAGAGGGATTCAGAGGCTTAAGAGAGTGATGCAGAGGCTGAAGAGAGTGTTGCAGAGCCTCAAGAAAGGGATGAAGAGGCTGAAGAGAGTGATGCAGAGGCTCAAGAGAGGGATGCAGAGCGTTGAGGCACTCCACTAACAACATTATCCCACTCTGACTTAACACAATTTATACTAGCTCTGTTTCCGTTTGAAATAGCCATGCCCCAATCTAAATTATTATAGCACCCCCAATACCATGAGCCTCTATTTTTCAATCAGTCTTTCATGTGACACTGTTGCAGGTGTTTTACCTTAAAAAAAATCCCGGTGTTCTATTACGAAAGTTAAAAATATGATTTTATGGCATCTCACCTGAATAAAAAATATAAATGGCTTTATGAATGCCATATATTAATTGGTTAATAAATCCTTTTCAATACTAGAATAATATTAGGCAAGATAAATCCATTAACTATTAAAGATTCAATGCCAGAATTTACTTGACTAAAGTTAATGGAAGTCTTTAAACGAATAATATCGCTATATAGGTACTAATCTCGCTAATCGAAGTCATAAAAAACCTTGTTAAAATATTGAGGTGTCTTCATAGATCGTAAATGTTGGAGATACAATACAGCTGAATGTCTCCTGCCAATATTTCTTATTATCCTGCAGTACCTCTAGATACATCCTAGTCTGTAAGGTCTTCACCAAAATATAGCGATGTAAGCAGACATCAGGGTCAGTGATAGCTAAAATCTTAGCATTTGAGAGTTCCAGTAACAATGCTCGCTCATTCCTCAGTTGAAAACTCATACCGGTCGTAACTCCAGCAGGGGCCGATGAAAACATCTTGCAAGAACAGGCTTTAGTATCAAACTGAGAGAAAATGTCGCTAAGAGTCTATTTATTTAAAATAAGGTCAGGTGAACCTAACAGTTAAAATAACTCCAGAATGGCTTTTGTCCTATATGAGTCAGATGCAAATCATGTGAACCTAAATAATTGTTATATGAATAACGTTCCTTAAACGTTAATCATTTAAAAAAATTATGACCATACAAATATGTAATGGGCATAAAAATATATAAAATAAATTACGAAACTTTGGTTCTGGGCAAGTATTCCATCTGAAGTTACCTTCATTCTTATGTTCTTTAACCAATCAAAGAAATATAAGTATTGCGGGAATTGCAAAAGGTTTATTAGCTCATTTCACACAGAAATCACTATTGCGTGATGCATCAATTGAACAAATCAACAAGGGACGAGACTAGGATTCGAACTTACGTCCGAGAGCATCCCAGACGCTGCCTTAATCTACTGAGCTAGGACATGGTATAAGAACTGCAACCAGAAATTCTACTGAATTTACTTGGATCCTGCCGACTCTCCGAGACTCAAACTAGGATTTTACACAATTCCTCCATGCACTCGAAATAATAAAGCAAGCGCGAAGTGGTAGAACGGCCTATTGACATAAGTCGAGTGTATAGAGGAATTGTATAAAATCATGGTGTGAACATATGAACAAAAGTAACTGCAGAAGGCCTTTTGGCCCATACGAGGCAACTCCTATCCATAACCACCCAATCCCACTCATATACAAGTCCAATTCACACTTGAAGCAATCGAAGGACCCCCACCTCAATTGTTTGTGTCTCGGAGAGGCTGCAGGATCCAAGTATATTCAATAGAATTTCTGGTTGCAATTCTTATACCATGTCGTAGCTCAGTCGATTAAGGCAGCGTCTGGGATGCTCTTGGACGTAGGTTCGAATCCTCGTCACGGCCCTTGTGGATTTCTTAACTATTTACTCCTACAAGGCAGCTCCTATTTATATCCATCCTATCTCATTCATATATATATCTAACCTACGCAAGAATCAATCAAGGGAATCTACTTCTTTGTTGTTACGCGGTAATTGATTCTATATATCAAGAACACTATTACCGAACCAGTATTTACAAAGGTTTATCCTAAATTCTAATTCATTTATATTCATTGTTTCGTGTTGTATTTTGTTTTGTTACTCCTAACACGCACCCAATTCCTGCCCACCCTTTCACATAAACACCTCCATCATGTCACTACTAAATCTTTGCCATATATTGTTTGCCTTCTTTAAGACAATCTTTAAAGGCAGAACTTTGGCAAAGTATAAGAACAAAGGTAACTGCAGAAGGCCTATTGGCCCATACGAATCAGCTCCTATATATAACCACCTATATACATGTCCAACCCAAGTTTGAAACAATCGAGAGACCTCCAACTCCACCACGTTACGCAGTAATTAGTTAACAAAAAAAAAACCCTATTCCCGAACAAGTATTTACCAAAGTCTTTCCTTAATCTAAACTTATTTAACTTATACTTATTGTTTTGTGTTCTGTCCTGTGATGGTACTATTAATATCCCATTTGTTATGCCCATTCAACCACATAAGAACAAAGGTAACTGCAGAAGGCCTATTGGCCCATACGAGCCAGCTCCTATTTGTAACCACCCAATCCCCCTCATATACATGTTCAACCCACGTTTGAAACAATCGAGGGACCACTCCTCCACTACGTTTCGTTGTAATTGGTTCCACAAATAAACAACCCTGTTACCGAACCAGTATTTACCCAAGTCTTTCTTGAATCTAAACTTATCTAATTTATACCCATTGTTTCGCGTTCTGTCTTGTGTTGATACTTTAAATACTCCATTAATATCCCCTTTGTTATGTCCCTTCATCAACTTGTAAACCTGTCATGTCATCCCTAACTCTTCGCCTTTCCAGTGAATGTCATTTAAGTTTTGGTAATCTTTCTTCATACGAAAGATTTCTAATTTGGGGAATTAACTTTTTCATTCTACGCTGGACACGTTGAAGTGAATTTATTTCCATACTGTTTTACGGCGACCAAAGCTGAACTGCATAATCTAAATGGGGCCTAGCCAGAGAAAGATATAGCTGAAGAACTACACCAGGTGTCTTGTTACTAACGCTCTGATTAATTAATCCCAGTGTCCTATTAGCCTTATTACGATCATTCATGCATTGATCCTTTGATATTCAATTCTTACTAAACATAACTCCCAGATCCCTTTCGCAATCTCAACACCATCCAGCTCCAATCATGTAACTCTATCATCATTACTTAGCCACAAAACTTTTATATTTATCAGCATTAAATTGCATCTGCCAATCTTTTGACCATATCGAAACCCTATTTAGATCAACTTGAAGTGATAATGAGTCTTCTTCCGTGTTAATTTCCCTACCGATTTTTGTATCATCGGCAAATTTGCAAATATTGCTACTCAAACCTGAATCTAAATCATTAATACATATAATAAACAACAGAGGTCCCAAGGCAGAGCCTTGAGGCACTCCACTAACAACATTATCCCACTCTGACTTAACACAATTTATACTAACTCTGTTTCCGTTTGAAATAGCCATGCCCCAATCTAAATTATTATAGCACCCCCAATACCATGAGCCTCTATTTTTCAATCAGTCTTTCATGTGACACTGTTGCAGGTGTTTTACCTTAAAAAAAATCCCGTTGTCCTATTACGAAAGTTAAAATTATGATTTTATGGCATCTCACCTGAATAAAAAATATAAATGGCTTTATGAATGCCATATATTAATTGGTTAATAAATCCTTTTCGATACTAGAATAATATTAGGCAAGATAAATCCATTAACTATTAAAGATTCAATGCCAGAATTTACTTGACTAAAGTTAATGGAAGTCTTTAAACGAATAATATCGCTATATAGGTACTAATCTCGCTAATCGAAGTCATAAAAAACCTTGTTAAAATATTGAGGTGTCTTCATAGATCGTAAATGTTGGAGTTACAATACAGCTGAATGTCTCCTGCCAATATTTCTTATTATCCTGCAGTACCACTAGATACATCCTAGTCTGTAAGGTCTTCACCAAAATATAGCGATGTAAGCAGACATCAGGGTCAGTGATAGCTAAAATCTTAGCATTTGAGAGTTCCAGTAACAATGCTCGCTCATTCCTCAGTTGAAAACTCATACCGGTCGTAACTCCAGCAGGGGCCGATGAAAACATCTTGCAAGAACAGGCTTTAGTATCAAACTGAGAGAAAATGTCCCAAACATCCCAAATTCGACCCTTGAGCCTAATTTTGGAGCCAAATTCTGACTCTCTTCACGTATTCGCAGTTTGAAATTTCGTCTTTTTATACTGAAAATATGCCAATTACTGAAAGCAGCGAAAGGTCACACTTTGCCCAAACCCCCCTGCAGTTTTCAAAATATCCCAAATATCACCAAATTCGACCCTTGAGCTATATTTTGGAGCCAAATTCTGGCTCTCTGCACGTATTCCCAGTTTGAAATGACGACTTTTTATACCAAAAATATGCCAATTACTGAGAGCGACGATGGACCACATTTCGCCTAAACCCACCTTGCAGTTCTCAAAATAACCTAAACATCCTAAATTCGACCTTTGAGCGTAATTTTGGAGCCACATTCTGGCTCTCTGCACGTATTCGCAGTTTGAAATTACGAATTGTATACCGAAAATATGCTAATTATTTAGAGCAGCGATGGATCACATTTTGCCCAAGCCCTCCCTGCAGTTTTCAAAATATCCCAAACATCCCAAATTCGACACATAAGAATTATTTTGAACACAAATTCTGGCTTTCTGCACGTATTCGCAGTTTGAAATTACGAATTTTTATACCGAAAATATGCCAATTACTGAAAGCGGCGGTGGATCATATTTTGCCCAAACCCTCCCTGCAGTTTTCAAAATATCCCAAACATCCCAAATTCGACCCTTCAGACATATTTTAGAGCGAAATTCTGGCTCTCTGCACGTATTCGCAGTTTGAAAATTACGACTTTTTATATATATATATTTTTTTTTTTGAGATATATACAAGAGTTGTTACATTCTATTACAGCCACTAGTACGCGTAGCGTTTCGGGCAGGTCCCTGGAATACGATCCCCTGCCGCGAAGAATCGTTTTTTCATCCAAGTACACATTTTAATGTTGCGTTAAACAAAGGCTACAGCTAAGGAAATGCGCCCAGTAAATCCTCTCCGGCCAGGATACGAACCAATGACATAACGCTAGCGGAACGCCAGGCGAGTGTCTTACCACTACACCACGGAGACTGTAAATCCAAAATCCATATACAAAAAATATGCTAATTACTGAGAGCGGCGATGGATCACATTTTGCCCAAACCCTCCCTGCAGGTTTCAAAATATCCCAAACATCTCAAATTCGACCCTTAAGAATTATTTTGGAGCCAAATTCTGGCTCTTTGCACGTATTCGCAGTTTGAAACTACGAATTTTTATACTGAAAATATGCAAATTACTGATAGCAGCGATGGGTCATATTTGGCCCAAACCCTCCCTGCAGTTTTCAAAATATCCCCAACATCCCAAATTCGACCCTTGAGCCATATTTTGGAGCCAAATTCTGGCTCTCTGCACATATTCGCAGGTTGAAATTACGACATTTTATATCGAGAATATGCAAATTACTGAAAGCAGCGATGGGTCATATTTTGCCCCCCCCCCTGCAGTTTTTTTAATATCCCAAACATCCCCAATTCGACGCTTGAGACATATTTTGGAGCCAAAATCGGGTTCTCTGCACGTATTCGCAGTTTGAAATATTTTCATTTTATACCTACAATATGCAAATTACTGAGAGCTACGATGGGTCACATTTTGCCAAAACCCCCCTGCAGTTTCAAAGTATCCCAAACTTCCCAAATTCGACCCTTAAGCTATATTTTGGAGCCAAATTCTGACTGTCTGCACGTATTCGCTGTTTGAAATTACAACTTTTTATTCCGAAAAAATGCCATTTACTGAGAGCGGCGATGGATCACATTTTGCCCAAACCCTCCCTGCCCTTTTAAAAATATCCAAAACATCCAAAAGTCGACCCTTGAGCCATATTTTGAAGCCAAATTCTGGCTATCTGCACGTATTCGCAGTTTGAAATTTCGTCTTTTTATACTGAAAATATGCCAATTACTGAAACCAGCGAAAGGTCACATTTTGCCCAAACCTCCCTGCAGTTTTCAAAATATCCCAAATATCACCAAATTCGACCCTTGAGCTATATTTTGGAGCCAAATTCTAACTCTCTGCCCGTATTCCCAGTTTGAAATGACGACTTTTTATACCAAAAATATGCCAATTACTGAGAGCGACGATGGACCACATTTCGCCTAATCCTTCCCTGCAGTTTTCAAAATAACCTAAACATCCTAAATTCGACCTTTGAGCCTAATTTTGGAGCCACATTCTGCCTCTCTGCATGTATTCGCAGTTTGAAATTACGAACTGTATACCGAAAGTATGCTATTTACTTAGAGCTGCGATGGATCACATTTTGCCCAAGCCCTCCCTGCAGTTTTCAAAATATCCAAAACATCCCAAATTCGACCCATAAGAATTATTTTGAACACAAATTCTGGCTTTCTGCACGTATTCGCAGTTTGAAATTACGACTTTTTATACCAAAAATATGCCAATTACTGAGAGCGAAGATGAACCACATTTTGCCTAATCCCTCCCTGCAGTTTTCAAAATATCCCAAACATCCCAAATTCGACGCTTGAGACATATTTTGGAGCCAAATTCTGGCTGTCTGCACGTATTTGCAGTGTGAAATTACGACTTTTTATTCCGAAAAAAATGCCATTTACTGAGAGCGGCGATGGATCACATTTTGCCCAAACCCTCCCTGCTCTTTTCAAAATATCCAAAACAGCCCAAATTCGACCCTTGAGCCTTGAGCCATATTTTGGCTCTCTGCACATAATCGCAGGTTGAAATTACGACATTTTATATCGAGTATATGCAAATTACTGAAAGCAGCGATGGGTCATATTTTGCCCCCCCCCCCTGCGTTTTTTTTAATATCCCAAACATCCCCAATTCGACGCTTGAGACATATTTGGAGCCAAAATCGGGTTCTCTGCACATATTCGCAGTTTGAAATATTTTCATTTTACACCGACAATATGCAAATTACTGAGAGCAGCAATGGGTCACATTTTGCCAAAACACCCCTGCAGTTTCAAAATATCCCAAACTTCCCAAATTCGACCCTTAATCTATATTTTGGAGCCAAATTCTGACTGTCTGCACGTATTCGCTGTTTGAAATTACAACTTTTTATTCCGAAAAAATGCCATTTACTGAGAGCGGCGATGGATCACATTTTGCCCAAACCCTCCCTGCCCTTTTAAAAATATCCAAAACATCCAAAAGTCGACCCTTGAGCCATATTTTGAAGCCAAATTCTGGCTATCTGCACGTATTCGCAGTTTGAAATTTCGTCTTTTTATACTGAAAATATGCCAATTACTGAAACCAGCGAAAGGTCACATTTTGCCCAAACCTCCCTGCAGTTTTCAAAATATCCCAAATATCACCAAATTCGACCCTTGAGCTATATTTTGGAGCCAAATTCTAACTCTCTGCCCGTATTCCCAGTTTGAAATGACGACTTTTTATACCAAAAATATGCCAATTACTGAGAGCGACGATGGACCACATTTCGCCTAATCCTTCCCTGCAGTTTTCAAAATAACCTAAACATCCTAAATTCGACCTTTGAGCCTAATTTTGGAGCCACATTCTGCCTCTCTGCATGTATTCGCAGTTTGAAATTACGAACTGTATACCGAAAGTATGCTATTTACTTAGAGCTGCGATGGATCACATTTTGCCCAAGCCCTCCCTGCAGTTTTCAAAATATCCAAAACATCCCAAATTCGACCCATAAGAATTATTTTGAACACAAATTCTGGCTTTCTGCACGTATTCGCAGTTTGAAATTACGACTTTTTATACCAAAAATATGCCAATTACTGAGAGCGAAGATGAACCACATTTTGCCTAATCCCTCCCTGCAGTTTTCAAAATATCCCAAACATCCCAAATTCGACGCTTGAGACATATTTTGGAGCCAAATTCTGGCTGTCTGCACGTATTTGCAGTGTGAAATTACGACTTTTTATTCCGAAAAAAATGCCATTTACTGAGAGCGGCGATGGATCACATTTTGCCCAAACCCTCCCTGCTCTTTTCAAAATATCCAAAACAGCCCAAATTCGACCCTTGAGCCTTGAGCCATATTTTGGCTCTCTGCACATAATCGCAGGTTGAAATTACGACATTTTATATCGAGTATATGCAAATTACTGAAAGCAGCGATGGGTCATATTTTGCCCCCCCCCCTGCGTTTTTTTTTAATATCCCAAACATCCCCAATTCGACGCTTGAGACATATTTGGAGCCAAAATCGGGTTCTCTGCACATATTCGCAGTTTGAAATATTTTCATTTTACACCGACAATATGCAAATTACTGAGAGCAGCAATGGGTCACATTTTGCCAAAACACCCCTGCAGTTTCAAAATATCCCAAACTTCCCAAATTCGACCCTTAATCTATATTTTGGAGCCAAATTCTGACTGTCTGCACGTATTCGCAGTTTGAAATTACGACTTTTTATTCCGAAAAAATGCCATTTACTGAGAGCGGCGATGGATCACATTTTGCCCAATCCCTCCCTGCACTTTTGAAAATATCCAAAACATCCAAAAGTCGACCCTTGACCCATATTTTGAAGCCAAATTCTGGCTCTCTGCACGTATTCGCAGTTTGAAATTACGACTTTTTATACCGAAAATATGTCAATTACTCAAAGGAGCGATGGGTCACATTTTGCCCAAACCCCCCTGCAGTTTGCAAAATATCCTAAACATCCTAAATTCGACCTTTGAGCCTAATTTTGGAGCGAAATTCTGGCTCTCTGCACGTATTCGCAGTTTGAAATTACGACTTTTTATACTGAAAATATGCTAATTACTTAGAGCGGCGATGGATGATATTTTGCCTAAACCCTCCCTGCAGTTTTCAAAATATCCCAAACATCCCAAATTCGACCCTTGAGCCTAATTTTGGAGCCAAATTCTGACTCTCTTCACGTATTCGCAGTTTGAAATTTCGTCTTTTTATACTGAAAATATGCCAATTACTGAAAGCAGCGAAAGGTCACACTTTGCCCAAACCCCCTTGCAGTTTTCAAAATATCCCAAATATCACCAAATTCGACCCTTGAGCTATATTTTGGAGCCAAATTCTGGCTCTCTGCACGTATTCCCAGTTTGAAATGACGACTTTTTATACCAAAAATATGCCAATTACTGAGAGCGACGATGGACCACATTTCGCCTAATCCCACCCTGCAGTTCTCAAAATAACCTAAACATCCTAAATTCGACCTTTGAGCTTAATTTTGGAGCCACATTCTGGCTCTCTGCACGTATTCGCAGTTTGAAATTACGAATTGTATACCGAAAATATGCTAATTATTTAGAGCTGCGATGGATCACATTTTGCCCAAGCCCTCCCTGCAGTTTTCAAAATATCCCAAACATCCCAAATTCGACACATAAGAATTATTTTGAACACAAATTCTGGCTTTCTGCACGTATTCGCAGTTTGAAATTACGACTTTTTATACCGAAAATATGACAATTACTGAAAGGGGCGATTGATCACATTTTACTCAAACCCTTCCTGCATTTTGCAAAATATCCAAAACATCCCAAATTCAACCCTTGTGCTATATTTTGGAGCCAAATTCAGGCTCTCTGCACGTATTTCCAGTTTGAAATGACGACTTTTTATTCCAAAAATATGCCAATTACTGAGAGCGACGATGGACCACATTTTGCCTAATCCCTCCCTGCAGTTTTCAAAATATCCCAAACATCCCAAATTCGACGCTTGAGACATATTTTGGAGCCAAATTCGGGCTCTCTGCACGTATTCGCAGTTTGAATTTATTTAATTTTATACCGACAATATGCCAATTACTGAGAGCGGCGATGGGTCACATTTTGCCGAGACCTCAAGAGAGTGATGCAGAGGCTCAAAAGAGTGATGCAGAGGCTCAAGAAAGTGATGCAGATGCTCTAGAGAATGATGCAGAGGCTCAAGAGAGTGATGCAGAGGCTCAAGAGAATGATGCAGAGGATCAAGAGAGTGATGCAGAGGCTCAAGAGAGTGATGCAGAGGATCAAGAGAGGGAAGCAGAGGCTTAAAAGATTGATGCAGAGGCTCAAGAGAATTATGCAGAGACCTCAAGAGAGGGATTCAGAGGCTTAAGAGAGTGATGCAGAGGCTGAAGAGAGTGTTGCAGAGCCTCAAGAAAGAGATGAAGAGGCTGAAGAGAGTGATGCAGAGGCTCAAGAGAGGGATGCAGAGCGTTGAGGCACTCCACTAACAACATTATCCCACTCTGACTTAACACAATTTATATTAACTCTGTTTCCGTTTGAAATAGCCATGCCCCAATCTAAATTATTATAGCACCCCCAATACCATGAGCCTCTATTTTTCAATCAGTCTTTCATGTGACACTGTTGCAGGTGTTTTACCTTAAAAAAAATCCCGGTGTTCTATTACGAAAGTTAAAAATATGATTTTATGGCATCTCACCTGAATAAAAAATATAAATGGCTTTATGAATGCCATATATTAATTGGTTAATAAATCCTTTTCAATACTAGAATAATATTAGGCAAGATAAATCCATTAACTATTAAAGATTCAATGCCAGAATTTACTTGACTAAAGTTAATGGAAGTCTTTAAACGAATAATATCGCTATATAGGTACTAATCTCGCTAATCGAAGTCATAAAAAACCTTGTTAAAATATTGAGGTGTCTTCATAGATCGTAAATGTTGGAGATACAATACAGCTGAATGTCTCCTGCCAATATTTCTTATTATCCTGCAGTACCTCTAGATACATCCTAGTCTGTAAGGTCTTCACCAAAATATAGCGATGTAAGCAGACATCAGGGTCAGTGATAGCTAAAATCTTAGCATTTGAGAGTTCCAGTAACAATGCTCGCTCATTCCTCAGTTGAAAACTCATACCGGTCGTAACTCCAGCAGGGGCCGATGAAAACATCTTGCAAGAACAGGCTTTAGTATCAAACTGAGAGAAAATGTCGCTAAGAGTCTATTTATTTAAAATAAGGTCAGGTGAACCTAACAGTTAAAATAACTCCAGAAAGGCTTTTGTCCTATATGAGTCAGATGCAAATCATGTGAACCTAAATAATTGTTATATGAATAACGTTCCTTAAACGTTAATCATTTAAAAAAATTATGACCATACAAATATGTAATGGGCATAAAAATATATAAAATAAATTACGAAACTTTGGTTCTGGGCAAGTATTCCATCTGAAGTTACCTTCATTCTTATGTTCTTTAACCAATCAAAGAAATATAAGTATTGCGGGAATTGCAAAAGGTTTATTAGCTCATTTCACACAGAAATCACTATTGCGTGATGCATCAATTGAACAAATCAACAAGGGACGAGACTAGGATTCGAACTTACGTCCGAGAGCATCCCAGACGCTGCCTTAATCTACTGAGCTAGGACATGGTATAAGAACTGCAACCAGAAATTCTACTGAATTTACTTGGATCCTGCCGACTCTCCGAGACTCAAACTAGGATTTTACACAATTCCTCCATGCACTCGAAATAATAAAGCAAGCGCGAAGTGGTAGAACGGCCTATTGACATAAGTCGAGTGTATAGAGGAATTGTATAAAATCATGGTGTGAACATATGAACAAAAGTAACTGCAGAAGGCCTTTTGGCCCATACGAGGCAACTCCTATCCATAACCACCCAATCCCACTCATATACAAGTCCAATTCACACTTGAAGCAATCGAAGGACCCCCACCTCAATTGTTTGTGTCTCGGAGAGGCTGCAGGATCCAAGTATATTCAATAGAATTTCTGGTTGCAATTCTTATACCATGTCGTAGCTCAGTCGATTAAGGCAGCGTCTGGGATGCTCTTGGACGTAGGTTCGAATCCTCGTCACGGCCCTTGTGGATTTCTTAACTATTTACTCCTACAAGGCAGCTCCTATTTATATCCATCCTATCTCATTCATATATATATCTAACCTACGCAAGAATCAATCAAGGGAATCTACTTCTTTGTTGTTACGCGGTAATTGATTCTATATATCAAGAACACTATTACCGAACCAGTATTTACAAAGGTTTATCCTAAATTCTAATTCATTTATATTCATTGTTTCGTGTTGTATTTTGTTTTGTTACTCCTAACACGCACCCAATTCCTGCCCACCCTTTCACATAAACACCTCCATCATGTCACTACTAAATCTTTGCCATATATTGTTTGCCTTCTTTAAGACAATCTTTAAAGGCAGAACTTTGGCAAAGTATAAGAACAAAGGTAACTGCAGAAGGCCTATTGGCCCATACGAATCAGCTCCTATATATAACCACCTATATACATGTCCAACCCAAGTTTGAAACAATCGAGAGACCTCCAACTCCACCACGTTACGCAGTAATTAGTTAACAAAAAAAAAACCCTATTCCCGAACAAGTATTTACCAAAGTCTTTCCTTAATCTAAACTTATCTAACTTATACTTATTGTTTTGTGTTCTGTCCTGTGATGGTACTATTAATATCCCATTTGTTATGCCCATTCAACCACATAAGAACAAAGGTAACTGCAGAAGGCCTATTGGCCCATACGAGCCAGCTCCTATTTGTAACCACCCAATCCCCCTCATATACATGTTCAACCCACGTTTGAAACAATCGAGGGACCACTCCTCCACTACGTTTCGTTGTAATTGGTTCCACAAATAAACAACCCTGTTACCGAACCAGTATTTACCCAAGTCTTTCTTGAATCTAAACTTATCCAATTTATACCCATTGTTTCGCGTTCTGTCTTGTGTTGATACTTTAAATACTCCATTAATATCCCCTTTGTTATGTCCCTTCATCAACTTGTAAACCTGTCATGTCATCCCTAACTCTTCGCCTTTCCAGTGAATGTCATTTAAGTTTTGGTAATCTTTCTTCATACGAAAGATTTCTAATTTGGGGAATTAACTTTTTCATTCTACGCTGGACACGTTGAAGTGAATTTATTTCCATACTGTTTTACGGCGACCAAAGCTGAACTGCATAATCTAAATGGGGCCTAGCCAGAGAAAGATATAGCTGAAGAACTACACCAGGTGTCTTGTTACTAACGCTCTGATTAATTAATCCCAGTGTCCTATTAGCCTTATTACGATCATTCATGCATTGATCCTTTGATATTCAATTCTTACTAAACATAACTCCCAGATCCCTTTCGCAATCTCAACACCATCCAGCTCCAATCATGTAACTCTATCATCATTACTTAGCCACAAAACTTTTATATTTATCAGCATTAAATTGCATCTGCCAATCTTTTGACCATATCGAAACCCTATTTAGATCAACTTGAAGTGATAATGAGTCTTCTTCCGTGTTAATTTCCCTACCGATTTTTGTATCATCGGCAAATTTGCAAATATTGCTACTCAAACCTGAATCTAAATCATTAATACATATAATAAACAACAGAGGTCCCAAGGCAGAGCCTTGAGGCACTCCACTAACAACATTATCCCACTCTGACTTAACACAATTTATACTAACTCTGTTTCCGTTTGAAATAGCCATGCCCCAATCTAAATTATTATAGCACCCCCAATACCATGAGCCTCTATTTTTCAATCAGTCTTTCATGTGACACTGTTGCAGGTGTTTTACCTTAAAAAAAATCCCGTTGTCCTATTACGAAAGTTAAAATTATGATTTTATGGCATCTCACCTGAATAAAAAATATAAATGGCTTTATGAATGCCATATATTAATTGGTTAATAAATCCTTTTCGATACTAGAATAATATTAGGCAAGATAAATCCATTAACTATTAAAGATTCAATGCATTGACTTGACTAAAGTTAATGGAAGTCTTTAAACGAATAATATCGCTATATAGGTACTAATCTCGCTAATCGAAGTCATAAAAAACCTTGTTAAAATATTGAGGTGTCTTCATAGATCGTAAATGTTGGAGTTACAATACAGCTGAATGTCTCCTGCCAATATTTCTTATTATCCTGCAGTACCTCTAGATACATCCTAGTCTGTAAGGTCTTCACCAAAATATAGCGATGTAAGCAGACATCAGGGTCAGTGATAGCTAAAATCTTAGCATTTGAGAGTTCCAGTAACAATGCTCGCTCATTCCTCAGTTGAAAACTCATACCGGTCGTAACTCCAGCAGGGGCCGATGAAAACATCTTGCAAGAACAGGCTTTAGTATCAAACTGAGAGAAAATGTCCCAAACATCCCAAATTCGACCCTTGAGCCTAATTTTGGAGCCAAATTCTGACTCTCTTCACGTATTCGCAGTTTGAAATTTCGTCTTTTTATACTGAAAATATGCCAATTACTGAATGCAGCGAAAGGTCACACTTTGCCCAAACCCCCCTGCAGTTTTCAAAATATCCCAAATATCACCAAATTCGACCCTTGAGCTATATTTTGGAGCCAAATTCTGGCTCTCTGCACGTATTCCCAGTTTGAAATGACGACTTTTTATACCAAAAATATGCCAATTACTGAGAGCGACGATGGACCACATTTCGCCTAATCCCACCCTGCAGTTTTCAAAATAACCTAAACATCCTAAATTCGACCTTTGAGCTTAATTTTGGAGCCACATTCTGGCTCTCTGCACGTATTCGCAGTTTGAAATTACGAACTGTATACCGAAAATATGCTAATTATTTAGAGCTGCGATGGATCACATTTTGCCCAAGCCCTCCCTGCAGTTTTCAAAATATCCCAAACATCCCAAATTCGACCCATAAGAATTATTTTGAACACAAATTCTGGCTTTCTGCACGTATTCGCAGTTTGAAATTACGACTTTTTATACCGAAAATATGACAATTACTGAAAGCGGCGATTGATCACATTTTGCCCAAACCTTTCCTGCAGTTTGCAAAATATTCAAAACATCCCAAATTCAACCCTTGTGCTATATTTTGGAGCCAAATTCAGGCTCTCTGCACGTATTTCCAGTTAGAAATGACGACTTTTTATACCAAAAATATGCCAATTACTGAGAGCGACGATGAACCACATTTTGCCTAATCCCTCCCTGCAGTTTTCAAAATATCCCAAACCTCCCTAATTCGACGCTTGAGACATATTTTGGAGCCAAATTCTGGCTGTCTGCACGTATCTGCAGTTTGAAATTACGACTTTTTATTCCGAAAAAATGCCATTTACTGAGAGCGGCGATGGATTACATTTTGCCCAAACCCTCCCTGCACTTTTCAAAATATCCAAAACATCCCAAATTCGACCCTTGAGCCATATTTTGGAGCCAAATTCTGGCTCTCTGCACATAATTGCAGGTTGAAATTACGACATTTTATATCGAGAATATGCAAATTACTGAAAGCAGCGATGGGTCATATTTTGCCCCCCCCCTGCGGTTTTTTTAATATCCCAAACATCCCCAATTCGACGCTTGAGACATATTTGGAGCCAAAATCGGGTTCTCTGCACATATTCGCAGTTTGAAATATTTTCATTTTATACCGACAATATGCAAATTACTGAGAGCAGCAATGGGTCACATTTTGCTAAAACACCCCTGCAGTTTCAAAATATCCCAAACTTCCCAAATTCGACCCTTAAGCTATATTTGGAGCCAAATTCTGACAGTCTGCACGTATTCGCAGTTTGAAATTACGACTTTTTATTACGAAAAAATGCCATTTACTGAGAGCGGCGATGGATCACATTTTGCCCAAACCCTCCCTGCACTTTTGAAAATATCCAAAACATCCAAAAGTCGACGCTTGACCCATATTTTGAAGCCAAATTCTGGCTCTCTGCACGTATTCGCAGTTTGAAATAACGAATTTTTATACCGAAAATATGTCAATTACTCAAAGGAGCGATGGGTCACATTTTGCCCAAACCCCCCTGCAGTTTGCAAAATATCCTAAACATCCTAAATTCGACCTTTGAGCCTAATTTTGGAGCGAAATTCTGGCTCTCTGCACGTATTCGCAGTTTGAAATTACGACTTTTTATACTGAAAATATGCTAATTACTTAGAGCGGCGATGGATGATATTTTGCCTAAACCCTCCCTGCAGTTTTCGAAATATCCCAAACATCCCAAATTCGACCCTTGAGCCTAATTTTGGAGCCAAATTCTGACTCTCTTCACGTATTCGCAGTTTGAAATTTCGTCTTTTTATACTGAAAATATGCCAATTACTGAAAGCAGCGAAAGGTCACACTTTGCCCAAACCCCCCTGCAGTTTTCAAAATATCCCAAATATCACCAAATTCGACCCTTGAGCTATATTTTGGAGCCAAATTCTGGCTCTCTGCACGTATTCCCAGTTTGAAATGACGACTTTTTATACCAAAAATATGCCAATTACTGAGAGCGACGATGGACCACATTTCGCCTAATCCCACCCTGCAGTTTTCAAAATAACCTAAACATCCTAAATTCGACCTTTGAGCTTAATTTTGGAGCCACATTCTGGCTCTCTGCACGTATTCGCAGTTTGAAATTACGAACTGTATACCGAAAATATGCTAATTATTTAGAGCTGCGATGGATCACATTTTGCCCAAGCCCTCCCTGCAGTTTTCAAAATATCCCAAACATCCCAAATTCGACACATAAGAATTATTTTGAACACAAATTCTGGCTTTCTGCACGTATTCGCAGTTTGAAATTACGACTTTTTATACCGAAAATATGACAATTACTAAAAGCGGCGATTGATCACATTTTGCCCAAACCTTTCCTGCAGTTTGCAAAATATCCAAAACATCCCAAATTCAACCCTTGTGCTATATTTTGGAGCCAAATTCAGGCTCTCTGCACGTATTTCCAGTTTGAAATGACGACTTTTTATACCAAAAATATGCCAATTACTGAGAGCGACGATGGACCACATTTTGCCTAATCCCTCCCTGCAGTTTTCAAAATATCCCAAACATCCCAAATTCGAACCTTGAGCCATATTTTGGAGCCAAATTCTGGCTCTCTGCACGTATTCGCAGTTTGAAAATTACGACTTTTTATATATATATATATTTTTTTTGAGATATATACAAGAGTTGTTACATTCTATTACAGCCACTAGTACGCGTAGCGTTTCGGGCAGGTCCCTGGAATACGATCCCCTGCCGCGAAGAATCGTTTTTTCATCCAAGTACACATTTTAATGTTGCGTTAAACAAAGGCTACAGCTAAGGAAATGTGCCCAGTAAATCCTCTCCGGCCAGGATACGAACCAATGACATAACGCTAGCGGAACGCCAGGCGAGTGTCTTACCACTACACCACGGAGACTGTAAATCCAAAATCCATATACAAAAAATATGCTAATTACTGAGAGCGGCGATGGATCACATTTTGCCCAAACCCTCCCTGCAGGTTTCAAAATATCCCAAACATCTCAAATTCTACCCTTAAGAATTATTTTGGAGCCAAATTCTGGCTCTCTGCGCGTATTCGCAGTTTGAAACTACGAATTTTTATACTGAAAATATGCAAATTACTGATAGCAGCGATGGGTCATATTTTGCCCAAACCCTCCCTGCAGTTTTAAAATATCCCCAACATCCCAAATTCGACCCTTGAGCCATATTTTGGAGCCAAATTCTGGCTCTCTGCACATTTTCGCAGGTTGAAATTACGACATTTTATATCGAGAATATGCAAATTACTGAAAGCAGCGATGGGTCATATTTTGCCCCCCCCCCCTGCAGTTTTTTTAATATCCCAAACATCCCCAATTCGACGCTTGAGACATATTTTGGAGCCAAAATCGGGTTCTCTGGACGTATTCGCAGTTTGAAATATTTTCATTTTATACCTACAATATGCAAATTACTGAGAGCTACGATGGGTCACATTTTGCCAAAACCCCGCTGCAGTTTCAAAGTATCCCAAACTTCCCAAATTCGACCCTTAAGCTATATTTTGGAGCCAAATTCTGACTGTCTGCACGTATTCGCAGTTTGAAATTACGACTTTTTATTCCGAAAAAAATGCCATTTACTGAGAGCGGCGATGGATCACATTTTGCCCAAACCCTCCCTGCCCTTTTGAAAATATCCAAAACATCCAAAAGTCGACCCTTGAGCCATATTTTGAAGCCAAATTCTGGCTATCTGCACGTATTCGCAGTTTGAAATTTCGTCTTTTTATACTGAAAATATGCCAATTACTGAAAGCAGCGAAAGTTCACATTTTGCCCAAACCCCCCTGCAGTTTTCAAAATATCCCAAATATCACCAAATTCGACCCTTGAGCTATATTTTGGAGCCAAATTCTAACTCTCTGCCCGTATTCCCAGTTTGAAATGACGACATTTTATACCAAAAATATGCCAATTACTGAGAGCGACGATGGACCACATTTCGCCTAATCCCTCCCTGCAGTTTTCAAAATAACCTAAACATCCTAAATTCGACCTTTGAGCCTAATTTTGGAGCCACATTCTGCCTCTCTGCATGTATTCGCAGTTTGAAATTACGAACTGTATACCGAAAGTATGCTAATTACTTAGAGCTGCGATGGATCCAATTTCAAACCCTGCAGTTTTCAAAATATCCCAAACATCCCAAATTCGACCCATAAGAATTATTTTGAACACAAATTCTGGCTTTCTGCACGTATTCGCAGTTTGAAATTACGACTTTTTATACCGAAAATATGACAATTACTGAAAGCGGCGATTGATCACATTTTGCCCAAACCTTTCCTGCAGTTTGCAAAATATCCAAAACATCCCAAATTCAACCCTTGTGCTATATTTTGGAGCCAAATTCAGGCTCTCTGCACGTATTTCCAGTTTGAAATGACGACTTTTTATACCAAAAATATGCCAATTACTGAGAGCAACGATGAACCACATTTTTCCTAATCCCTCCCTGCAGTTTTCAAAATATCCCAAACATCCCAAATTCGACGCTTGAGACATATTTTGGAGCCAAATTCTGGCTGTCTGCACGTATTTGCAGTTTGAAATTACTACTTTTTATTCCGAAAAAATGCCATTTACTGAGAGCGGTGATGGATCACATTTTGCCCAAACCCTCCCTGCACTTTTCAAAATATCCAAAACATCCCAAATTCGACCCTTGAGCCATATTTTGGAGCCAAATTCTGGCTCTCTGCACATAATCGCAGGTTGAAATTACGACATTTTATATCGAGAATATGCAAATTACTGAAAGCAGCGATGGGTCATGTTTTGCCCCTCCCCCCTGTGGTTTTTTTAATATCCCAAACATCCCCAATTCGACGCTTGAGACATATTTGGAGCCAAAATCGGGTTCTCTGCACATATTCGCAGTTTGAAATATTTTCATTTTATACCGACAATATGCAAATTACTGAGAGCAGCGATGGGTCACATTTTGCCAAAACACCCCTGCAGTTTCAAAATATCCCAAACTTCCCAAATTCGACCCTTAAGCTATATTCTGGAGCCAAATTCTGACTGTCTGCACGTATTCGCAGTTTGAAATTACGACTTTTTATTACGAAAAAATGCCATTTACTGAGAGCGGCGATCGATCACATTTTGCCCAAACCCTCCCTGCACTTTTGAAAATATCCAAAACATCCAAAAGTCGGCCCTTGACCCATATTTTGAAGCCAAATTCTGGCTCTCTGCACGTATTCGCAGTTTGAAATTACGACTTTCTATACCGAAAATATGTCAATTACTCAAAGGAGCGATGAATCACATTTTGCCCAAACCCCCCTGCAGTTTGCAAAATATCCTAAACATCCTAAATTCGACCTTTGAGCCTAATTTTGGAGCGAAATTCTAGCTCTCTGCACGTATTCGCAGTTTGAAATTACGACTTTTTATACTGAAAATATGCTAATTACTTAGAGCGGCGATGGATGATATTTTGCCTAAACCCTCCCTGCAGTTTTCAAAATATCCCAAACATCCCAAATTCGACCCTTGAGCCTAATTTTGGAGCCAAATTCTGACTCTCTTCACGTATTCGCAGTTTGAAATTTCGTCTTTTTATCCTGAAAATATGCCAATTACTGAAAGCAGCGAAAGGTCACACTTTGCCCAAACCCCCCTGCAGTTTTCAAAATATCCCAAATATCACCAAATTCGACCCTTGAGCTATATTTTGGAGCCAAATTCTGGTTCTCTGCACGTATTCCCAGTTTGAAATGACGACTTCTTATACCAAAAATATGCCAATTACTGAGAGCGACGATGGACCACATTTCGCCTAATGCCACCCTGCAGTTTTCAAAATAACCTAAACATCCTAAATTCGACCTTTGAGCTTAATTTTGGAGCCACATTCTGGCTCTCTGCACGTATTCGCAGTTTGAAATTACGAATTGTATACCGAAAATATGCTAATTATTTTGAGCTGCGATGGATCACATTTTGCCCAAGCCCTCCCTGCAGTTTTCAAAATATTCCAAACATCCCAAATTCGACACATAAGAATTATTTTGAACACAAATTCTGGCTTTCTGCACGTATTCGCAGTTTGAAATTACGACTTTTTATACCGAAAATATGACAATTACTGAAAGCGGCGATTGATCACATTTTGCCCAAACCTTTCCTGCAGTTTGCAAAATATCCAAAACGTCCCAAATTCAACCCTTGTGCTATATCTTGGAGCCAAATTCAGGCTCTCTGCACGTATTTCCAGTTTGAAATGACGACATTTTATACTAAAAATATGCCAATTACTGAGAGCGACGATGGACCACATTTTGCCTAATCCCTCCCTACAGTTTTCAAAATATCCCAAACATCCCAAATTCGACGCTTGAGCCATATTTTGGAGCCAAATTCGGGCTATCTGCACGTATTCGCAGTTTGAATTTATTTCATTTTATACCGACAATATGCCAATTACTGAGAGCGGCGATGGGTCACATTTTGCCAAAACCCCCCCTGCAGTTTTCAAAATATCCCAAACATCCCAAATTCGAACCTTGAGCCATATTTTGGAGCCAAATTCTGGCTTTCTGCACGTATTCGCAGTTTGAAATTACGAATTTTTATACCGAAAATATGCCAATTACTGAAAGCGGCGGTGGATCACATTTTGCCCAAACCCTCCCTGCAGTTTTCAAAATATCCCAAACATCCCAAATTCGACCCTTCAGACATATTTTAGAGCGAAATTCTGGCTCTCTGCACGTATTCGCAGTTTGAAAATTACGACTTTTTATATATATATATATTTTTTTTTTGAGATATATACAAGAGTTGTTACATTCTATTACAGCCACTAGTACGCGTAGCGTTTCGGGCAGGTCCCTGGAATACGATCCCCTGCCGCGAAGAATCGTTTTTTCATCCAAGTACACATTTTAATGTTGCGTTAAACAAAGGCTACAGCTAAGGAAATGCGCCCAGTAAATCCTCTCCGGCCAGGATACGAACCAATGACATAACGCTAGCGGAACGCCAGGCGAGTGTCTTACCACTACACCACGGAGACTGTAAATCCAAAATCCATATACAAAAAATATGATAATTACTGAGAGCGGCGATGGATCACATTTTGCCCAAACTTTCCCTGCAGGTTTCAAAATATCCCAAACATCTCAAATTCGACCCTTAAGAATTATTTTGGAGCCAAATTCTGGCTCTGCACGTATTCGCAGTTTGAAACTACGAATTTTTATACTGAAAATATGCAAATTACTGATAGCAGCGATGGGTCATATTTTGCCCAAACCCTCCCTGCAGTTTTCAAAATATCCCCAACATCCCAAATTCGACCCTTGAGCCATATTTTGGAGCCAAATTCTGGCTCTCTGCACATATTCGCAGGTTGAAATTACGACATTTTATATCGAGAATATGCAAATTACTGAAAGCAGCGATGGGTCATATTTTGCCCCCCCCCCCTGCAGTTTTTTTAATATCCCAAACATCCCCAATTCGACGCTTGAGACATATTTTGGAGCCAAAATCGGGTTCTCTGCACGTATTCGCAGTTTGAAATATTTTCATTTTATACCTACAATATGCAAATTACTGAGAGCTACATTGGGTCACATTTTGCCAAAACCCCCCTGCAGTTTCAAAGTATCCCAAACTTCCCAAATTCGACCCTTCAGCTATATTTTGGAGCCAAATTCTGACTGTCTGCACGTATTCGCAGTTTGAAATTACGACTTTTTATTCCGAAAAAATGCCATTTACTGAGAGCGGCGATGGATCACATTTTGCCCAAACCCTCCCTGCCCTTTTGAAAATATCCAAAACATCCAAAAGTCGACCCTTGAGCCATATTTTGAAACCAAATTCTGGCTATCTGCACGTATTCGCAGTTTGAAATTTCGTCTTTTTATACTGAAAATATGCCAATTACTGAAAGCAGCGAAAGTTGACATTTTGCCCAAACCCCCCTGCAGTTTTCAAAATATCCCAAATATCACCAAATTCGACCCTTGAGCTATATTTTGGAGCCAAATTCTAACTCTCTGCCCGTATTCCCAGTTTGAAATGACGACATTTTATACCAAAAATATGCCAATTACTGAGAGCGACGATGGACCACATTTCGCCTAATCCCTCCCTGCAGTTTTCAAAATAACCTAAACATCCTAAATTCGACCTTTGAGCCTAATTTTGGAGCCACATTCTGCCTCTCTGCATGTATTCGCAGTTTGAAATTACGAACTGTATACCGAAAGTATGCTAATTACTTAGAGCTGCGATGGATCCAATTTCAAACCCTGCAGTTTTCAAAATATCCCAAACATCCCAAATTCGACCCATAAGAATTATTTTGAACACAAATTCTGGCTTTCTGCACGTATTCGCAGTTTGAAATTACGACTTTTTATACCGAAAATATGACAATTACTGAAAGCGGCGATTGATCACATTTTGCCCAAACCTTTCCTGCAGTTTGCAAAATATCCAAAACATCCCAAATTCAACCCTTGTGCTATATTTTGGAGCCAAATTCAGGCTCTCTGCACGTATTTCCAGTTTGAAATGACGACTTTTTATACCAAAAATATGCCAATTACTGAGAGCAACGATGAACCACATTTTTCCTAATCCCTCCCTGCAGTTTTCAAAATATCCCAAACATCCCAAATTCGACGCTTGAGACATATTTTGGAGCCAAATTCTGGCTGTCTGCACGTATTTGCAGTTTGAAATTACTACTTTTTATTCCGAAAAAATGCCATTTACTGAGAGCGGTGATGGATCACATTTTGCCCAAACCCTCCCTGCACTTTTCAAAATATCCAAAACATCCCAAATTCGACCCTTGAGCCATATTTTGGAGCCAAATTCTGGCTCTCTGCACATAATCGCAGGTTGAAATTACGACATTTTATATCGAGAATATGCAAATTACTGAAAGCAGCGATGGGTCATGTTTTGCCCCTCCCCCCTGTGGTTTTTTTAATATCCCAAACATCCCCAATTCGACGCTTGAGACATATTTGGAGCCAAAATCGGGTTCTCTGCACATATTCGCAGTTTGAAATATTTTCATTTTATACCGACAATATGCAAATTACTGAGAGCAGCGATGGGTCACATTTTGCCAAAACACCCCTGCAGTTTCAAAATATCCCAAACTTCCCAAATTCGACCCTTAAGCTATATTCTGGAGCCAAATTCTGACTGTCTGCACGTATTCGCAGTTTGAAATTACGACTTTTTATTACGAAAAAATGCCATTTACTGAGAGCGGCGATCGATCACATTTTGCCCAAACCCTCCCTGCACTTTTGAAAATATCCAAAACATCCAAAAGTCGGCCCTTGACCCATATTTTGAAGCCAAATTCTGGCTCTCTGCACGTATTCGCAGTTTGAAATTACGACTTTCTATACCGAAAATATGTCAATTACTCAAAGGAGCGATGAATCACATTTTGCCCAAACCCCCCTGCAGTTTGCAAAATATCCTAAACATCCTAAATTCGACCTTTGAGCCTAATTTTGGAGCGAAATTCTAGCTCTCTGCACGTATTCGCAGTTTGAAATTACGACTTTTTATACTGAAAATATGCTAATTACTTAGAGCGGCGATGGATGATATTTTGCCTAAACCCTCCCTGCAGTTTTCAAAATATCCCAAACATCCCAAATTCGACCCTTGAGCCTAATTTTGGAGCCAAATTCTGACTCTCTTCACGTATTCGCAGTTTGAAATTTCGTCTTTTTATCCTGAAAATATGCCAATTACTGAAAGCAGTGAAAGGTCACACTTTGCCCAAACCCCCCTGCAGTTTTCAAAATATCCCAAATATCACCAAATTCGACCCTTGAGCTATATTTTGGAGCCAAATTCTGGTTCTCTGCACGTATTCCCAGTTTGAAATGACGACTTCTTATACCAAAAATATGCCAATTACTGAGAGCGACGATGGACCACATTTCGCCTAATGCCACCCTGCAGTTTTCAAAATAACCTAAACATCCTAAATTCGACCTTTGAGCTTAATTTTGGAGCCACATTCTGGCTCTCTGCACGTATTCGCAGTTTGAAATTACGAATTGTATACCGAAAATATGCTAATTATTTTGAGCTGCGATGGATCACATTTTGCCCAAGCCCTCCCTGCAGTTTTCAAAATATTCCAAACATCCCAAATTCGACACATAAGAATTATTTTGAACACAAATTCTGGCTTTCTGCACGTATTCGCAGTTTGAAATTACGACTTTTTATACCGAAAATATGACAATTACTGAAAGCGGCGATTGATCACATTTTGCCCAAACCTTTCCTGCAGTTTGCAAAATATCCAAAACGTCCCAAATTCAACCCTTGTGCTATATCTTGGAGCCAAATTCAGGCTCTCTGCACGTATTTCCAGTTTGAAATGACGACATTTTATACTAAAAATATGCCAATTACTGAGAGCGACGATGGACCACATTTTGCCTAATCCCTCCCTACAGTTTTCAAAATATCCCAAACATCCCAAATTCGACGCTTGAGCCATATTTTGGAGCCAAATTCGGGCTATCTGCACGTATTCGCAGTTTGAATTTATTTCATTTTATACCGACAATATGCCAATTACTGAGAGCGGCGATGGGTCACATTTTGCCAAAACCCCCCCTGCAGTTTTCAAAATATCCCAAACATCCCAAATTCGAACCTTGAGCCATATTTTGGAGCCAAATTCTGGCTTTCTGCACGTATTCGCAGTTTGAAATTACGAATTTTTATACCGAAAATATGCCAATTACTGAAAGCGGCGGTGGATCACATTTTGCCCAAACCCTCCCTGCAGTTTTCAAAATATCCCAAACATCCCAAATTCGACCCTTCAGACATATTTTAGAGCGAAATTCTGGCTCTCTGCACGTATTCGCAGTTTGAAAATTACGACTTTTTATATATATATATATTTTTTTTTTGAGATATATACAAGAGTTGTTACATTCTATTACAGCCACTAGTACGCGTAGCGTTTCGGGCAGGTCCCTGGAATACGATCCCCTGCCGCGAAGAATCGTTTTTTCATCCAAGTACACATTTTAATGTTGCGTTAAACAAAGGCTACAGCTAAGGAAATGCGCCCAGTAAATCCTCTCCGGCCAGGATACGAACCAATGACATAACGCTAGCGGAACGCCAGGCGAGTGTCTTACCACTACACCACGGAGACTGTAAATCCAAAATCCATATACAAAAAATATGATAATTACTGAGAGCGGCGATGGATCACATTTTGCCCAAACTTTCCCTGCAGGTTTCAAAATATCCCAAACATCTCAAATTCGACCCTTAAGAATTATTTTGGAGCCAAATTCTGGCTCTGCACGTATTCGCAGTTTGAAACTACGAATTTTTATACTGAAAATATGCAAATTACTGATAGCAGCGATGGGTCATATTTTGCCCAAACCCTCCCTGCAGTTTTCAAAATATCCCCAACATCCCAAATTCGACCCTTGAGCCATATTTTGGAGCCAAATTCTGGCTCTCTGCACATATTCGCAGGTTGAAATTACGACATTTTATATCGAGAATATGCAAATTACTGAAAGCAGCGATGGGTCATATTTTGCCCCCCCCCCTGCAGTTTTTTTAATATCCCAAACATCCCCAATTCGACGCTTGAGACATATTTTGGAGCCAAAATCGGGTTCTCTGCACGTATTCGCAGTTTGAAATATTTTCATTTTATACCTACAATATGCAAATTACTGAGAGCTACATTGGGTCACATTTTGCCAAAACCCCCCTGCAGTTTCAAAGTATCCCAAACTTCCCAAATTCGACCCTTCAGCTATATTTTGGAGCCAAATTCTGACTGTCTGCACGTATTCGCAGTTTGAAATTACGACTTTTTATTCCGAAAAAATGCCATTTACTGAGAGCGGCGATGGATCACATTTTGCCCAAACCCTCCCTGCCCTTTTGAAAATATCCAAAACATCCAAAAGTCGACCCTTGAGCCATATTTTGAAACCAAATTCTGGCTATCTGCACGTATTCGCAGTTTGAAATTTCGTCTTTTTATACTGAAAATATGCCAATTACTGAAAGCAGCGAAAGTTGACATTTTGCCCAAACCCCCCTGCAGTTTTCAAAATATCCCAAATATCACCAAATTCGACCCTTGAGCTATATTTTGGAGCCAAATTCTAACTCTCTGCCCGTATTCCCAGTTTGAAATGACGACTTTTTATACCAAAAATATGCCAATTACTGAGAGCGACGATGGACCACATTTCGCCTAATCCCTCCCTGCAGTTTTCAAAATAACCCAAACATCCTAAATTCGACCTTTGAGCCTAATTTTGGAGCCACATTCTGCCTCTCTGCATGTATTCGCAGTTTGAAATTACGAACTGTATACCGAAAGTATGCTAATTACTTAGAGCTGCGATGGATCACATTTTGCCCAAGCCCTCCCTGCAGTTTTCAAAATATCCAAAACATCCCAAATTCGACCCATAAGAATTATTTTGAACACAAATTCTGGCTTTCTGCACGTATTCGCAGTTTGAAATTACGACTTTTTATACCGAAAATATGACAATTACTGAAAGTGCCGATTGATCACATTTTGGCCAAACGTTTCCTGCAGTTTGCAAAATATCCAAAACATCCCAAATTCAACCCTTGTGCTATATTTTGGAGCCAAATTCAGGCTCTCTGCACGTATTTCCAGTTTGAAATGACGACTTTTTATACCAAAAATATGCCAATTACTGAGAGCGACGATGAACCACATTTTGCCTAATCCCTCCCTGCAGTTTTCAAAATATCCCAAACATCCCAAATTCGACGCTTGAGACATATTTTGGAGCCAAATTCTGGCTGTCTGCACGTATTTGCAGTTTGAAATTACGACTTTTTATTCCGAAAAAATGCCATTTACTGAGAGCGGCGATGGATCACATTTTGCCCAAACCCTCCCTGCACAGCTGTCATCATTCCTATCCCTAAGTCAAACGGAGGGTACAGACCTGTCTCCTTAATATCCTGCTTTTGTAAAATGATGGAAAGGATTTTGTTAAATAGGCTACTCTACCTTGTAGGTGATAACATGTCCAGTAATCTCTTTGGTTTTATCAAAGGCAAAAGTACTGCGGATTGTCTCTTAAAGTGTTTGTCTAATGTGGATGACAATTGTAGAGTTTTTGTTGATCTACAAGGAGCATTTGATAAAGCCAATGGGGAAGTAATCTTATACGAATTAGCCAATCTGGGAATAACAGGGAGATTGCTACACTGGATAAGGGATTATCTACAAGGCAGAAAAGGTCAGGTGTATTACCAGGGATACATGTCTGAGGAACGGAGGCTTCAGTTAGGTACCCCACAAGGGGGAGTATTAAGTCCCACCTTATTCAATGTATTAATGAACAGATTAGCATCAGAGATGTATCCTCCAGGGGTCACGACGATCATATATGCCGATGACATTCTTATACAAGGCACTTCTGGGAACAAAATTCAAGATGCTCTTAACATACTTGGTACAACCTGTCACAAGTTAGGCTTAGTTATAAATGCAGATAAAACCAAATACGAGTATAGGAAACGAAGAAATATAACACTTACTCTAAATGGTGTGGAACTGAGCCGTGTACAGAAGTACAAGTATCTGGGCATGTATGTTGGATACACATGTGAGAGTAAAAATGCTGAAATAAATCATATCAGCACCTTATGTAAAGCCCGTCTGCATCCTCTAAAAGCACTGGCTTTTTCTGGTAAAGGTGTTGGGGTACCTATCTTGCGGATGTTATACATAAGCACTGTTCGATCCCTGATAGACTACGCAGCACCCGTATTGTCTTACACAGGCCAAGGCAGAATTAAAAAAATAGAGCTGATACAGAACGAGGCTATGAGGATTATTCTTGGATGTCAAAGAAATGCAATGATTGAAATAATGAGAATGGAATTAAATTTACAGAGTGTGTGTGATAGAGTCCGTGACATTAACACTAGAGTATCTATTCGTTTCATGCGGAGAAAAGGAGGGGATAAGCTGTTTGAGAGCGTTCAGACCTGCTTGAGTGACGTACACACTTCCAGGAAACTGAGGGAGACACGCTATACGAGAGGATTAGCTCATGACCTCAGGGAATACGACGTACTTGACTGCTGTAAACCCTCTCGACAGTGTAATATGTCTGCTCCCTGGAAAGTACAGAAAATAGACGTCGAAATTGTACCCCTCAAGGTGAAAAAGATTCATCATGAACCGGGACAATTACGGTGTTTGTATGGAAGCATGATATCTCGGTTACCAAGAGGCAACAGTTTACATGTATATTGCGACGGGTCGGTGGCGGAAGATGGCAGGGCAGGGTGTGGTGTCCTAATAAGGGATTATACGGAGTTTGGGACTGTGGACAGGATAATTGAACTCCGGCTTAGTAATTATATATCATCCACACAAGCTGAACTGCAGGCCATTCTGGCGTGTTTGGAGGAAGTACGTCATGACGACAAAAATGTTTTTGTATTTGTCGATAGCCGAGGAGCACTGGAGTCCTTAAACAGTCGAAACCCAGTCTTCATGTCTATAGTGGAGGACTGTAAGAGAAGAATAACTGAGATACAGCTGAAAGGTTATAGTGTGAAATTCATGTGGATTCCATCTCATGTTGGAATAGTGTTCAACGAGGTGGCGGATGACTTGGCCAAACGTGCCACATCAAAACCACAAGTTGACATTGAATGTGAATTCACAATGAGACAAATAAGAAGCAAATCAGAAATATTCAGGCACAGGCGGGAGTGGAGAGGAGAGAGATAATGTATGAGAGTAGTCAAACCATGCAACACTACATGTATGTGAGTCAAAACACCCATTTCACTTATGGTAAAAGGAGAAATGCTTGGAGTGACTCTGTGTACATGCGGCTCAGGCTTGGGTACAAATATTACTGGGAATATGGGATAGATGTTCATGGTAATGACACGAAGTGTAAACTATGTGGTATGTTAAGGTCTCACACCCTTGCCCATTATATTCTTGATTGTCCGTTGATTAATGTATATAGAAACACTGAGATAAGGACTGTTCCTGAACAAATAGCCTGGATGTGTCACAACGGAAAGGTTGATGATATTCTTGAGAGATATAAGAATTTTGCATCAAGATTGTAATATTTTGTTGAATTATCTGCAGGTGTCTTGCAAATTGTCTATACAGTACACCTAGGTCATAAAAGTATTTGTGTGTACGTCTGATAACATACTACTTGTGAGGGAGGAAATGTATATGTTTATCTCTCAGAATGTTTGGTAATATGTTTATTTGTGATGTGTGTCTATGTATATATTAACACGTTGTACTGAATGGGGTGAGAATAGCTTGAGCTACCTCATCCCTTTGTGTGTATTTTACCTCAATAAACTTATTTCAATTTCAATTTCAATTTCTCCCTGCACTTTTCAAAATATCCAAAACATCCCAAATTCGACCCTTGAGCCTTGAGCCATATTTTGGAGCCAAATTCTGGCTCTCTGCACATAATCGCAGGTTGAAATTACGACATTTTATATCGAGAATATGCAAATTACTGAAAGCAGCGATGGGTCATATTTTGCCCCCCCCCCTGCGTTTTTTTTTAATATCCCAAACATCCCCAATTCGACGCTTGAGACATATTTGGAGCCAAAATCGGGTTCTCTGCACATATTCGCAGTTTGAAATATTTTCATTTTATACCGACAATATGCAAATTACTGAGAGCAGCAATGGGTCACATTTTGCCAAAACACCCCTGCAGTTTCAAAATATCCCAAACTTCCCAAATTCGACCCTTAAGCTATATTTTGGAGCCAAATTTTGACTGTCTGCACGTATTCGCAGTTTGAAATTACGAATTTTTTATTCCGAAAAAATGCCATTTACAGAGAGCGGCGATGGATCACATTTTGCCCAAACCCTCCCTGCACTTTTGAAAATATCCAAAACATCCAAAAGTCGACCCTTGACCCATATTTTGAAGCCAAATTCTGGCTCTCTGCACGTATTCGCAGTTTGAAATTACGACTTTTTATACCGAAAATATGTCAATTACTCAAAGGAGCGATGGGTCACATTTTGCCCAAACCCCCCTGCAGTTTGCAAAATATCCTAAACATCCTAAATTCGACCTTTGACCCTAATTTTGGAGCGAAATTCTGGCTCTCTGCACGTATTCGCAGTTTGAAATTACGACTTTTTATTCTGAAAATATGCTAATTACTTAGAGCGGCGATGGATGATATTTTGCCTAAACCCTCCCTGCAGTTTTCAAAATATCCCAAACATCCCAAATTCGACCCTTGAGCCTAATTTTGGAGCCAAATTCTGACTCTCTTCACGTATTCGCAGTTTGAAATTTCGTCTTTTTATACTGAAAATATGCCAATTACTGAAAGCAGCGAAAGGTCACACTTTGCCCAAACCCCCCTGCAGTTTTCAAAATATCCCAAATATCACCAAATTCGACCCTTGAGCTATATTTTGGAGCCAAATTCTGGCTCTCTGCACGTATTCCCAGTTTGAAATGACGACTTTTTATACCAAAAATATGCCAATTACTGAGAGCGACGATGGACCACATTTCGCCTAATCCCACCCTGCAGTTCTCAAAATAACCTAAACATCCTAAATTCGATCGTTGAGCTTAATTTTGGAGCCACATTCTGGCTCTCTGCACGTATTCGCAGTTTGAAATTACGAATTGTATACCGAAAATATGCTAATTATTTAGAGCTGCGATGGATCACATTTTGCCCAAGCCCTCCCTGCAGTTTTCAAAATATCCCAAACATCCCAAATTCGACACATAAGAATTATTTTGAACACAAATTCTGGCTTTCTGCACGTATTCGCAGTTTGAAATTACGACTTTTTATACCGAAAATATGACAATTACTGAAAGCGGCGATTGATCACATTTTGCCCAAACCTTTCCTGCAGTTTGCAAAATATCCAAAACATCCCAAATTCAACCCTTGTGCTATATTTTGGAGCCAAATTCAGGCTCTCTGCACGTATTTCCAGTTTGAAATGACGACATTTTATACTAAAAATATGCCAATTACTGAGAGCGACGATGGACCACATTTTGCCTAATCCCTCCCTACAGTTTTCAAAATATCCCAAACATCCCAAATTCGACGCTTGAGCCATATTTTGGAGCCAAATTCGGGCTCTCTGCACGTATTCGCAGTTTGAATTTATATCATTTTATACCGACAATATGCCAATTACTGAGAGCGGCGATGGGTCACATTTTGCCAAAACCCCCCCTGCAGTTTTCAAAATATCCCAAACATCCCAAATTCGAACCTTGAGCCATATTTTGGAGCCAAATTCTGGCTTTCTGCACGTATTCGCAGTTTGAAATTACGAATTTTTATACCGAAAATATGCCAATTACTGAAAGCGGCGGTGGATCACATTTTGCCCAAACCCTCCCTGCAGTTTTCAAAATATCCCAAACATCCCAAATTCGACCCTTCAGACATATTTTAGAGCGAAATTCTGGCTCTCTGCACGTATTCGCAGTTTGAAAATTACGACTTTTTATATATATATATTTTTTTTTTGAGATATATACAAGAGTTGTTACATTCTATTTCAGCCACTAGTACGCGTAGCGTTTCGGGCAGGTCCCTGGAATACGATCCCCTGCCGCGAAGAATCGTTTTTTCATCCAAGTACACATTTTAATGTTGCGTTAAACAAAGGCTACAGCTAAGGAAATGCGCCCAGTAAATCCTCTCCGGCCAGGATACGAACCAATGACATAACGCTAGCGGAACGCCAGGCGAGTGTCTTACCACTACACCACGGAGACTGTAAATCCAAAATCCATATACAAAAAATATGATAATTACTGAGAGCGGCGATGGATCACATTTTGCCCAAACTTTCCCTGCAGGTTTCAAAATATCCCAAACATCTCAAATTCGACCCTTAAGAATTATTTTGGAGCCAAATTCTGGCTCTGCACGTATTCGCAGTTTGAAACTACGAATTTTTATACTGAAAATATGCAAATTACTGATAGCAGCGATGGGTCATATTTTGCCCAAACCCTCCCTGCAGTTTTCAAAATATCCCCAACATCCCAAATTCGACCCTTGAGCCATATTTTGGAGCCAAATTCTGGCTCTCTGCACATATTCGCAGGTTGAAATTACGACATTTTATATCGAGAATATGCAAATTACTGAAAGCAGCGATGGGTCATATTTTGCCCCCCCCCCCCTGCAGTTTTTTTAATATCCCAAACATCCCCAATTCGACGCTTGAGACATATTTTGGAGCCAAAATCGGGTTCTCTGCACGTATTCGCAGTTTGAAATATTTTCATTTTATACCTACAATATGCAAATTACTGAGAGCTACGATGGGTCACATTTTGCCAAAACCCCCCTGCAGTTTCAAAGTATCCCAAACTTCCCAAATTCGACCCTTAAGCTATATTTTGGAGCCAAATTCTGACTGTCTGCACGTATTCGCAGTTTGAAATTACGACTTTTTATTCCGAAAAAAATGCCATTTACTGAGAGCGGCGATGGATCACATTTTGCCCAAACCCTCCCTGCCCTTTTGAAAATATCCAAAACATCCAAAAGTCGACCCTTGAGCCATATTTTGAAACCAAATTCTGGCTATCTGCACGTATTCGCAGTTTGAAATTTCGTCTTTTTATACTGAAAATATGCCAATTACTGAAAGCAGCGAAAGTTGACATTTTGCCCAAACCCCCCTGCAGTTTTCAAAATATCCCAAATATCACCAAATTCGACCCTTGAGCTATATTTTGGAGCCAAATTCTAACTCTCTGCCCGTATTCCCAGTTTGAAATGACGACTTTTTATACCAAAAATATGCCAATTACTGAGAGCGACGATGGACCACATTTCGCCTAATCCCTCCCTGCAGTTTTCAAAATAACCCAAACATCCTAAATTCGACCTTTGAGCCTAATTTTGGAGCCACATTCTGCCTCTCTGCATGTATTCGCAGTTTGAAATTACGAACTGTATACCGAAAGTATGCTAATTACTTAGAGCTGCGATGGATCACATTTTGCCCAAGCCCTCCCTGCAGTTTTCAAAATATCCAAAACATCCCAAATTCGACCCATAAGAATTATTTTGAACACAAATTCTGGCTTTCTGCACGTATTCGCAGTTTGAAATTACGACTTTTTATACCGAAAATATGACAATTACTGAAAGTGCCGATTGATCACATTTTGGCCAAACGTTTCCTGCAGTTTGCAAAATATCCAAAACATCCCAAATTCAACCCTTGTGCTATATTTTGGAGCCAAATTCAGGCTCTCTGCACGTATTTCCAGTTTGAAATGACGACTTTTTATACCAAAAATATGCCAATTACTGAGAGCGACGATGAACCACATTTTGCCTAATCCCTCCCTGCAGTTTTCAAAATATCCCAAACATCCCAAATTCGACGCTTGAGACATATTTTGGAGCCAAATTCTGGCTGTCTGCACGTATTTGCAGTTTGAAATTACGACTTTTTATTCCGAAAAAATGCCATTTACTGAGAGCGGCGATGGATCACATTTTGCCCAAACCCTCCCTGCACAGCTGTCATCATTCCTATCCCTAAGTCAAACGGAGGCTACAGACCTGTCTCCTTAATATCCTGCTTTTGTAAAATGATGGAAAGGATTTTGTTAAATAGGCTACTCTACCTTGTAGGTGATAACATGTCCAGTAATCTCTTTGGTTTTATCAAAGGCAAAAGTACTGCGGATTGTCTCTTAAAGTGTTTGTCTAATGTGGATGACAATTGTAGAGTTTTTGTTGATCTACAAGGAGCATTTGATAAAGCCAATGGGGAAGTAATCTTATACGAATTAGCCAATCTGGGAATAACAGGGAGATTGCTACACTGGATAAGGGATTATCTACAAGGCAGAAAAGGTCAGGTGTATTACCAGGGATACATGTCTGAGGAACGGAGGCTTCAGTTAGGTACCCCACAAGGGGGAGTATTAAGTCCCACCTTATTCAATGTATTAATGAACAGATTAGCATCAGAGATGTATCCTCCAGGGGTCACGACGATCATATATGCTGATGACATTCTTATACAAGGCACTTCTGGGAACAAAATTCAAGATGCTCTTAACATACTTGGTACAACCTGTCACAAGTTAGGCTTAGTTATAAATGCAGATAAAACCAAATACGAGTATAGGAAACGAAGAAATATAACACTTACTCTAAATGGTGTGGAACTGAGCCGTGTACAGAAGTACAAGTATCTGGGCATGTATGTTGGATACACATGTGAGAGTAAAAATGCTGAAATAAATCATATCAGCACCTTATGTAAAGCCCGTCTGCATCCTCTAAAAGCACTGGCTTTTTCTGGTAAAGGTGTTGGGGTACCTATCTTGCGGATGTTATACATAAGCACTGTTCGATCCCTGATAGACTACGCAGCACCCGTATTGTCTTACACAGGCCAAGGCAGAATTAAAAAAATAGAGCTGATACAGAACGAGGCTATGAGGATTATTCTTGGATGTCAAAGAAATGCAATGATTGAAATAATGAGAATGTAATTAAATTTACAGAGTGTGTGTGATAGAGTCCGTGACATTAACACTAGAGTATCTATTCGTTTCATGCGGAGAAAAGGAGGGGATAAGCTGTTTGAGAGCGTTCAGACCTGCTTGAGTGACGTACACACTTCCAGGAAACTGAGGGAGACACGCTATACGAGAGGATTAGCTCATGACCTCAGGGAATACGACGTACTTGACTGCTGTAAACCCTCTCGACAGTGTAATATGTCTGCTCCCTGGAAAGTACAGAAAATAGACGTCGAAATTGTACCCCTCAAGGTGAAAAAGATTCATCATGAACCGGGACAATTACGGTGTTTGTATGGAAGCATGATATCTCGGTTACCAAGAGGCAACAGTTTACATGTATATTGCGACGGGTCGGTGGCGGAAGATGGCAGGGCAGGGTGTGGTGTCCTAATAAGGGATTATACGGAGTTTGGGACTGTGGACAGGATAATTGAACTCCGGCTTAGTAATTATATATCATCCACACAAGCTGAACTGCAGGCCATTCTGGCGTGTTTGGAGGAAGTACGTCATGACGACAAAAATGTTTTTGTATTTGTCGATAGCCGAGGAGCACTGGAGTCCTTAAACAGTCGAAACCCAGTCTTCATGTCTATAGTGGAGGACTGTAAGAGAAGAATAACTGAGATACAGCTGAAAGGTTATAGTGTGAAATTCATGTGGATTCCATCTCATGTTGGAATAGTGCTCAACGAGGTGGCGGATGACTTGGCCAAACGTGCCACATCAAAACCACAAGTTGACATTGAATGTGAATTCACAATGAGACAAATAAGAAGCAAATCAGAAATATTCAGGCACAGGCGGGAGTGGAGAGGAGAGAGATAATGTATGAGAGTAGTCAAACCATGCAACACTACATGTATGTGAGTCAAAACACCCATTTCACTTATGGTAAAAGGAGAAATGCTTGGAGTGACTCTGTGTACATGCGGCTCAGGCTTGGGTACAAATATTACTGGGAATATGGGATAGATGTTCATGGTAATGACACGAAGTGTAAACTATGTGGTATGTTAAGGTCTCACACCCTTGCCCATTATATTCTTGATTGTCCGTTGATTAATGTATATAGAAACACTGAGATAAGGACTGTTCCTGAACAAATAGCCTGGATGTGTCACAACGGAAAGGTTGATGATATTCTTGAGAGATATAAGAATTTTGCACCAAGATTGTAATATTTTGTTGAATTATCTGCAGGTGTCTTGCAAATTGTCTATACAGTACACCTAGGTCATAAAAGTATTTGTGTGTACGTCTGATAACATACTACTTGTGAGGGAGGAAATGTATATGTTTATCTCTCAGAATGTTTGGTAATATGTTTATTTGTGATGTGTGTCTATGTATATATTAACACGTTGTACTGAATGGGGTGAGAATAGCTTGAGCTACCTCATCCCTTTGTGTGTATTTTACCTCAATAAACTTATTTCAATTTCAATTTCAATTTCTCCCTGCACTTTTCAAAATATCCAAAACATCCCAAATTCGACCCTTGAGCCATATTTTGGAGCCAAATTCTGGCTCTCTGCACATAATCGCAGGTTGAAATTACGACATTTTATATCGAGAATATGCAAATTACTGAAAGCAGCGATGGGTCATATTTTGCCCCCCCCCCCTGCGTTTTTTTTTTAATATCCCAAACATCCCCAATTCGACGCTTGAGACATATTTGGAGCCAAAATCGGGTTCTCTGCACATATTCGCAGTTTGAAATATTTTCATTTTATACCGACAATATGCAAATTACTGAGAGCAGCAATGGGTCACATTTTGCCAAAACACCCCTGCAGTTTCAAAATATCCCAAACTTCCCAAATTTGACCCTTAAGCTATATTTTGGAGCCAAATTTTGACTGTCTGCACGTATTCGCAGTTTGAAATTACGAATTTTTTATTCCGAAAAAATGCCATTTACTGAGAGCGGCGATGGATCACATTTTGCCCAAACCCTCCCTGCACTTTTGAAAATATCCAAAACATCCAAAAGTCGACCCTTGACCCATATTTTGAAGCCAAATTCTGGCTCTCTGCACGTATTCGCAGTTTGAAATTACGACTTTTTATACCGAAAATATGTCAATTACTCAAAGGAGCGATGGGTCACATTTTGCCCAAACCCCCCTGCAGTTTGCAAAATATCCTAAACATCCTAAATTCGACCTTTGACCCTAATTTTGGAGCGAAATTCTGGCTCTCTGCACGTATTCGCAGTTTGAAATTACGACTTTTTATTCTGAAAATATGCTAATTACTTAGAGCGGCGATGGATGATATTTTGCCTAAACCCTCCCTGCAGTTTTCAAAATATCCCAAACATCCCAAATTCGACCCTTGAGCCTAATTTTGGAGCCAAATTCTGACTCTCTTCACGTATTCGCAGTTTGAAATTTCGTCTTTTTATACTGAAAATATGCCAATTACTGAAAGCAGCGAAAGGTCACACTTTGCCCAAACCCCCCTGCAGTTTTCAAAATATCCCAAATATCACCAAATTCGACCCTTGAGCTATATTTTGGAGCCAAATTCTGGCTCTCTGCACGTATTCCCAGTTTGAAATGACGACTTTTTATACCAAAAATATGCCAATTACTGAGAGCGACGATGGACCACATTTCGCCTAATCCCACCCTGCAGTTCTCAAAATAACCTAAACATCCTAAATTCGATCTTTGAGCTTAATTTTGGAGCCAAATTTTGACTGTCTGCACGTATTCGCAGTTTGAAATTACGAATTGTATACCGAAAATATGCTAATTATTTAGAGCTGCGATGGATCACATTTTGCCCAAGCCCTCCCTGCAGTTTTCAAAATATCCCAAACATCCCAAATTCGACACATAAAAATTATTTTGAACACAAATTCTGGCTTTCTGCACGTATTCGCAGTTTGAAATTACGACTTTTTATACCGAAAATATGACAATTACTGAAAGCGGCGATTGATCACATTTTGCCCAAACCTTTCCTGCAGTTTGCAAAATATCCAAAACATCCCAAATTCAACCCTTGTGCTATATTTTGGAGCCAAATTCAGGCTCTCTGCACGTATTTCCAGTTTGAAATGACGACTTTTTATTCCAAAAATATGCCAATTACTGAGAGCGACGATGGACCACATTTTGCCTAATCCCTCCCTGCAGTTTTCAAAATATCCCAAACATCCCAAATTCGACGCTTGAGACATATTTTGGAGCCAAAATCGGGTTCTCTGCACGTATTCGCAGTTTGAAATATTTTCATTTTATACCTACAATATGCAAATTACTGAGAGCTACGATGGTTCACATTTTGCCAAAACCCCCCTGCAGTTTCAAAATATCCCAAACATCCCAAATTGGACCCTTAAGCTATATTTTGGAGCCAAATTCTGGCTGTCTGCACGTATTCGCAGTTTGAAATTACGACTTTTTATTCCGAAAAAATGTCATTTACTGAGAGCGGCGATGGATCACATTTTGCCCAAACCCTTCCTGCACTTTTCAAAATATCCCAAACATCCCAAATTCGACGCTTGAGTCATATTTTGGAGCCAAATTCTGGCTCTCTGCACGTATTCGCAGTTTATAATTACGACTTTTTATATCGAAAATATGCCAATTACTTAGAGCGGCGATGGGTCACATTTTGCCAAAACCCCCCTGCAGTTTCAAAATATCCCAAACATCCCAAATTCGACCCTTAAGCTATATTTTGGAGCCAAATTCTGGCTGTCTGCACGTATTCGCAGTTTGAAATTACGACTGTTTATTCTGAAAAAATGCCATTTACTGAGAGCGGCGATGGATCACATTTTGCCCAAACCCTCCCTGCACTTTTCAAAATATCCAAAACATCCAAAAGTCGACCCTTGAGCTATATTTTGAAGCCAAATTCTGGCTTTCTGCACGTATTCGCAGTTTGAAATTACGACATTTTATACCGAAAATATGCCAATTACTGAAAGCGGCGATGGAACACATTTTGCCCAATTCTCCCTGCAGTTTTCAAAATATCCCAAACATCCCAAATTCGACGCTTGAGTCATATTTTGGAGCCAAATTCTGACTCTCTGCACGTATTCGCAGTTTAAAATTACGACTTCTTATAACGAAAATATGCCAATTACTGAGAGCGGCTATGGATCACATTTTGCCCAAAACTTCCCTGCAGTTTTCAAAACATCCCAAATTCGACGTTTAAGAATTATTTTGGAGCCAAATTCTGGCTCTCTGCGCGTATTCGCAGTCTAAAATTACGACTTTTTATACTGAAAATATGCCAATTACTGAAAGGAGCAATGGGTCACATTTTGCCCAAACCCCCCCTGCAGTTTGCAAAATATCCTAAACATCCTAAATTCGACCTTTGAGCCTAATTTTGGAGCCAAATTCTGGCTCTCTGCACGTATTCGCAGTTTGAAATTACGAATTTTTATACTGAAAATATGCTAATTACTAACAGCGGCGATGGATCACATTTTGCCCAAACCTCCCTGCAGTTTTCAAAATATCCCAAACATCTCAAATTCGACCCTTGAGCATAATTTTGGAGCCAAATTTTGACTCTCTTCACGTATTCGCAGTTTGAAATTACGTCTTTTTATACTGAAAATATGCCAATTACTGAAAGCAGCGAAAGGTCACATTTTTCCCAAACCCCCCTGCAGTTTTCAAAATATCCCAAATATCCCAAATTCGACCCTTGAGCTATATTTTGGAGCCAAATTCTGGCTCTCTGCACGTATTCCCAGTTTGAAATGACGACTTTTCATACCAAAAATATGCCAATTACTGAGAGCGACGATGGACCACATTTCGCCTAATCCCTCCCTGCAGTTTTCAAAATAACCTAAACATCCTAAATTCGACCTTTGAGCCTAATTTTGGAGCCACATTCTGGCTCTCTGCACGTATTCGCAGTTTGAAATTACGACTTTTTATACCGAAAATATGCTAATTACTTAGAGCTGCGATGGATCACATTTTGCCCAAGCCCTCCCTGCAGTTTTCAAAATATCCCAAACATCCCAAATTCGACCCATAAGAATTATTTTGAACACAAATTCTGGCTTTCTGCACGTATTCGCAGTTTGAAATTTCGACTTTTTATAACGAAAATATGACAATTACTGAAAGGGGCGATTGATCACATTTTACCCAAACCCTTCCTGCATTTTGCAAAATATCCAAAACATCCCAAATTCAACCCTTGTGCTATATTTTGGAGCCAAATTCAGGCTCTCTGCACGTATTTCCAGTTTGAAATGACGACTTTTTATACCAAAAATATGCCAATTACTGAGAGCGACGATGGACCACATTTTGCCTAATCCCTCCCAGCAGTTTTCAAAATATCCCAAACATCCCAAATTCGACGCTTGAGACATATTTTGGAGCCAAATTCGGGCTCTCTGCACGTATTCGCAGTTTGAATTTATTTAATTTTATACCGACAATATGCCAATTACTGAGAGCGGCGATGGGTCACATTTTGCCGAGACCTCAAGAGAGTGATGCAGAGGCTCAAAAGAGTGATGCAGAGGCTCAAGAAAGTGATGCAGATGCTCTAGAGAGTGATGCAGAGGCTCAAGAGAGTGATGCAGAGGCTCAAGAGAGTGATGCAAACGATCAAGAGAGTGATGCAGAGGCTCAAGAGAGTGATGCAGAGGATCAAGAGAGTGATGCAGAGGCTTAAGAGATTGATGCAGAGGCTCAAGAGAATTATGCAGAGACCTCAAGAGAGGGATTCAGAGGCTTAAGAGAGTGATGCAGAGGCTGAAGAGAGTGTTGCAGAGCCTCAAGAAAGGGATGAAGAGGCTGAAGAGAGTGATGCAGAGGCTCAAGAGAGGAATGCAGAGCGTTGAGGCACTCCACTAACAACATTATCCCACTCTGACTTAACACAATTTATACTAACTCTGTTTCCGTTTGAAATAGCCATGCCCCAATCTAAATTATTATAGCACCCCCAATACCATGAGCCTCTATTTTTCAATCAGTCTTTCATGTGACACTGTTGCAGGTGTTTTACCTTAAAAAAAATCCCGGTGTTCTATTACGAAAGTTAAAAATATGATTTTATGGCATCTCACCTGAATAAAAAATATAAATGGCTTTATGAATGCCATATATTAATTGGTTAATAAATCCTTTTCAATACTAGAATAATATTAGGCAAGATAAATCCATTAACTATTAAAGATTCAATGCCAGAATTTACTTGACTAAAGTTAATGGAAGTCTTTAAACGAATAATATCGCTATATAGGTACTAATCTCGCTAATCGAAGTCATAAAAAACCTTGTTAAAATATTGAGGTGTCTTCATAGATCGTAAATGTTGGAGATACAATACAGCTGAATGTCTCCTGCCAATATTTCTTATTATCCTGCAGTACCTCTAGATACATCCTAGTCTGTAAGGTCTTCACCAAAATATAGCGATGTAAGCAGACATCAGGGTCAGTGATAGCTAAAATCTTAGCATTTGAGAGTTCCAGTAACAATGCTCGCTCATTCCTCAGTTGAAAACTCATACCGGTCGTAACTCCAGCAGGGGCCGATGAAAACATCTTGCAAGAACAGGCTTTAGTATCAAACTGAGAGAAAATGTCGCTAAGAGTCTATTTATTTAAAATAAGGTCAGGTGAACCTAACAGTTAAAATAACTCCAGAAAGGCTTTTGTCCTATATGAGTCAGATGCAAATCATGTGAACCTAAATAATTGTTATATGAATAACGTTCCTTAAACGTTAATCATTTAAAAAAATTATGACCATACAAATATGTAATGGGCATAAAAATATATAAAATAAATTACGAAACTTTGGTTCTGGGCAAGTATTCCATCTGAAGTTACCTTCATTCTTATGTTCTTTAACCAATCAAAGAAATATAAGTATTGCGGGATTTGCAAAAGGTTTATTAGCTCATTTCACACAGAAATCACTATTGCGTGATGCATCAATTGAACAAATCAACAAGGGACGAGACTAGGATTCGAACTTACGTCCGAGAGCATCCCAGACGCTGCCTTAATCTACTGAGCTAGCACATGGTATAAGAATTGCAACCGGAAATTCTACTGAATTTACTTGGATCCTGCCGACTCTCCGAGACTCAAACTAGGATTTTACACAATTCCTCCATGCACTCGAAATAATAAAGCAAGCGCGAAGTGGTAGAACGGCCTATTGACATAACTCGAGTGTATAGAGGAATTGTATAAAATCATGGTGTGAACATATGAACAAAGGTAACTGCAGAAGGCCTTTTGGCCCATACGAGGCAACTCCTATCCATAACCACCCAATCCCACTCATATACAAGTCCAATTCACACTTGAAGCAATCGAAGGACCCCCACCTCAATTGTTTGTGTCTCGGAGAGGCTGCAGGATCCAAGTATATTCAATAGAATTTCTGGTTGCAATTCTTATACCATGTCGTAGCTCAGTCGATTAAGGCAGCGTCTGGGACGCTCTTGGACGTAGGTTCGAATCCTCGTCACGGCCCTTGTGGATTTCTTAACTATTTACTCCTACAAGGCAGCTCCTATTTATATCCATCCTATCTCATTCATATATATGTCTAACCTACGCAAGAATCAATCAAGGGAATCTACTTCTTTGTTGTTACGCGGTAATTGATTCTATATATCAAGAACACTATTACCGAACCAGTATTTACAAAGGTTTATCCTAAATTCTAATTCATTTATATTCATTGTTTCGTGTTGTATTTTGTTTTGTTACTCCTAACACGCACCCAATTCCTGCCCACCCTTTCACATAAACACCTCCATCATGTCACTACTAAATCTTTGCCATATATTGTTTGCCTTCTTTAAGACAATCTTTAAAGGCAGAACTTTGGCAAAGTATAAGAACAAAGGTAACTGCAGAAGGCCTATTGGCCCATACGAATCAGCTCCTATATATAACCACCTATATACATGTCCAACCCAAGTTGAAACAATCGAGAGACCTCCAACTCCACCACGTTACGCAGTAATTAGTTAACAAAAAAAAAACCCTATTCCCGAACAAGTATTTACCAAAGTCTTTCCTTAATCTAAACTTATCTAACTTATACTTATTGTTTTGTGTTCTGTCCTGTGATGGTACTATTAATATCCCATTTGTTATGCCCATTCAACCACATAAGAACAAAGGTAACTGCAGAAGGCCTATTGGCCCATACGAGCCAGCTCCTATTTGTAACCACCCAATCCCCCTCAAATACATGTTCAACCCACGGTTGAAACAATCGAGGGACCCCTCCTCCACTACGTTTCGTTGTAATTGGTTCCACAAATAAACAACCCTGTTACCGAACCAGTATTTACCCAAGTCTTTCTTGAATCTAAACTTATCCAATTTATACCCATTGTTTCGCGTTCTGTCTTGTGTTGATACTTTAAATACTCCATTAATATCCCCTTTGTTATGTCCCTTCATCAACTTGTAAACCTGTCATGTCATCCCTAACTCTTCGCCTTTCCAGTGAATGTCATTTAAGTTTTGGTAATCTTTCTTCATACAAAAGATTTCTAATTTGGGGAATTAACTTTTTCATTCTACGCTGGACACGTTGAAGTGAATTTATTTCCATACTGTTTTACGGCGACCAAAGCTGAACTGCATAATCTAAATGGGGCCTAGCCAGAGAAAGATATAGCTGAAGAACTACACCAGGTGTCTTGTTACTAACGCTCTGATTAATTAATCCCAGTGTCCTATTAGCCTTATTACGATCATTCATGCATTGATCCTTTGATTTTCAATTCTTACTAAACATAACTCCCAGATCCCTTTCGCAATCTCAACACCATCCAGCTCCAATCATGTAATTCTATCATCATTACTTAGCCACAAAACTTTTATATTTATCAGCATTAAATTGCATCTGCCAATCTTTTGACCATATCGAAACCCTATTTAGATCAACTTGAAGTGATAATGAGTCTTCTTTCGTGTTAATTTCCCTACCGATTTTTGTATCATCGGCAAATTTGCAAATATTGCTACTCAAACCTGAATCTAAATCATTAATACATATAATAAACAACAGAGGTCCCAAGGCAGAGCCTTGAGGCACTCCACTAACAACATTATCCCACTCTGACTTAACACAATTTATACTAACTCTGTTTCCGTTTGAAATAGCCATGCCCCAATCTAAATTATTATAGCACCCCCAATACCATGAGCCTCTATTTTTTAATCAGTCTTTCATGTGACACTGTTGCAGGTGTTTTACCTTAAAAAAAATCCCGTTGTTCTATTACGAAAGTTAAAATTATGATTTTATGGCATCTCACCTGAATAAAAAATATAAATGGCTTTATGAATGCCATATATTAATAGGTTAATAAATCCTTTTCGATACTAGAATAATATTAGGCAAGATAAATCCATTAACTATTAAAGATTCAATGCCAGAATTTACTTGACTAAAGTTAATGGAAGTCTTTAAACGAATAATATCGCTATATAGGTACTAATCTCGCTAATCGAAGTCATAAAAAACCTTGTTAAAATATTGAGGTGTCTTCATAGATCGTAAATGTTGGAGTTACAATACAGCTGAATGTCTCCTGCCAATATTTCTTATTATCCTGCAGTACCTCTAGATACATCCTAGTCTGTAAGGTCTTCACCAAAATATAGCGATGTAAGCAGACATCAGGGTCAGTGATAGCTAAAATCTTAGCATTTGAGAGTTCCAGTAACAATGCTCGCTCATTCCTCAGTTGAAAACTCATACCGGTCGTAACTCCAGCAGGGGCCGATGAAAACATCTTGCAAGAACAGGCTTTAGTATCAAACTGAGAGAAAATGTCGCTAAGAGTCTATTTATTTAAAATATGGTCAGGTGAACCTAACAGTTAAAATAACTCCAGAAAGGCTTTTGTCCTATATGAGTCAGATGCAAATCATGTGAACCTAAATAATTGTTATATGAATAACGTTCCTTAAACGTTAATCATTTAAAAAAATTATGACCATACATGTATGTAATGGGCATAAAAATATATAAAATAAATTACGAAACTTTGGTTCTGGGCAAGTATTCCATCTGAAGTTACCTTCATTCTTATGTTCTTTAACCAATCAAAGAAATATAAGTATTGCGGGAATTGCAAAAGGTTTATTAGCTCATTTCACACAGAAATCACTATTGCGTGATGCATCAATTGAACAAATCAACAAGGGACGAGACTAGGATTCGAACTTACGTCCGAGAGCATCCCAGACGCTGCCATAATCTACTGAGCTAGGACATGGTATAAGAACTGCAACCAGAAATTCTACTGAATTTACTTGGATCCTGCCGACTCTCCGAGACTCAAACTAGGATTTTACACAATTCCTCCATGCACTCGAAATAATAAAGCAAGCGCGAAGTGGTAGAACGGCCTATTGACATAACTCGAGTGTATAGAGGAATTGTATAAAATCATGGTGTGAACATATGAACAAAGGTAACTGCAGAAGGCCTTTTGGCCCATACGAGGCAACTCCTATCCATAACCACCCAATCCCACTCATATACAAGTCCAATTCACACTTGAAGCAATCGAAGGACCCCCACCTCAATTGTTTGTGTCTCGGAGAGGCTGCAGGATCCAAGTATATTCAATAGAATTTCTGGTTGCAATTCTTATACCATGTCGTAGCTCAGTCGATTAAGGCAGCGTCTGGGACGCTCTTGGACGTAGGTTCGAATCCTCGTCACGGCCCTTGTGGATTTCTTAACTATTTACTCCTACAAGGCAGCTCCTATTTATATCCATCCTATCTCATTCATATATATGTCTAACCTACGCAAGAATCAATCAAGGGAATCTACTTCTTTGTTGTTACGCGGTAATTGATTCTATATATCAAGAACACTATTACCGAACCAGTATTTACAAAGGTTTATCCTAAATTCTAATTCATTTATATTCATTGTTTCGTGTTGTATTTTGTTTTGTTACTCCTAACACGCACCCAATTCCTGCCCACCCTTTCACATAAACACCTCCATCATGTCACTACTAAATCTTTGCCATATATTGTTTGCCTTCTTTAAGACAATCTTTAAAGGCAGAACTTTGGCAAAGTATAAGAACAAAGGTAACTGCAGAAGGCCTATTGGCCCATACGAATCAGCTCCTATATATAACCACCTATATACATGTCCAACCCAAGTTTGAAACAATCGAGAGACCTCCAACTCCACCACGTTACGCAGTAATTAGTTAACAAAAAAACCCCTATTCCCGAACAAGTATTTACCAAAGTCTTTCATTAATCTAAACTTATCTAACTTTTACTTATTGTTTTGTGTTCTGTCCTGTGATGGTACTATTAATATCCCATTTGTTATGCCCATTCAACCACATAAGAACAAAGGTAACTGCAGTAGGCCTATTGGCCCATACGAGCCAGCTCCTATTTGTAACCACCCAATCCCCCTCATATACATGTTCAACCCACGGTTGAAACAATCGAGGGACCACTCCTCCACTACGTTTCGTTGTAATTGGTTCCACAAATAAACAACCCTGTTACCGAACCAGTATTTACCCAAGTCTTTCTTGAATCTAAACTTATCCAATTTATACCCATTGTTTCGCGTTCTGTCTTGTGTTGATACTTTAAATACTCCATTAATATCCCCTTTGTTATGTCCCTTCATCAACTTGTAAACCTGTCATGTCATCCCTAACTCTTCGCCTCATTTAAGTTTTGGTAATCTTTCTTCATACGAAAGATTTCTAATTTGGGGAATTAACTTTTTCATTCTACGCTGGACACGTTGAAGTGAATTTATTTCCATACTGTTTTACGGCGACCAAAGCTGAACTGCATAATCTAAATGGGGCCTAGCCAGAGAAAGATATAGCTGAAGAACTACACCAGGTGTCTTGTTACTAACGCTCTGATTAATTAATCCCAGTGTCCTATTAGCCTTATTACGATCATTCATGCATTGATCCTTTGATATTCAATTCTTACTAAACATAACTCCCAGATTCCTTTCGCAATCTCAACACCATCCAGCTCCAATTATTCGTTTGCCTTGTTCGGGTAGAATGTAGACACAGTAGTCGCTTCTGTATATATTTATTGACTGAGATAGCAAGGTATATATCTGCCTAGCCGAGGTCCTTCTACTCTGAGTCTGTGAGGATAACTGAGGCTGCTGGGAGCATGCCTGATGCTCCTCTGTCTGGCATGACGTCAGAGGCCTACTCGCCTGTGATTGGTTACATTTCAACTGACAGAATTTGAGTATAACACCGCTCGGACACGCTACCAAGTCGACGTCCCTTGTCGACAAGCTCTGGCTAGCTATATAGTTACAATGATACTGAAAGGACCTCGGTGGCATTCAATAATGGCTTACATGTGAAATTTGCATAATAAAACATTGAAAGAAGATCAGGTGTGCGTAATACAAACAACTCGGCATATATGCACCAAAAAAAATTCATCATAATAGGTGAAAATCATGGTAACAATGCTTTGAATAAACCAGAGTATTAAGAACATGTGTATGTCTACTGATCAGATATGAACAATACAACTCAAGGTATTGCCTAAACAAAATTATTAACATGTGTCAATGGCATGTGCTTGAAAACCATACAAAATTAAACAATTATTACATTAATGGAACAAAGTTCTGACCTAACAACCACAATTGAATTTCAAGATAGATAATGATATTTTTTTTTTTTCTCTTTTTTTTCTGAAATAATACAATATATTTACAAGACCAATGTACAATATATATAATGTGCAATATATTTACAAGCATATACAAGACCTGGATCAAGAAGACTAACATCTGCGTGATAGCAGTCAGGATTCACTGGCCTCAATGTGGTTGCTAGAACAATAATAACTCCTATGACAAGCACTGTAAAAATACAAATGGTAGTAGACTTAACAATGGCATCTAATTTATAACCAAATAAAGTTGAGAAAAACTATACATTATATATAATGGTAATAATAAGACATGTGGTAGAAATACTGCAAATTAGTTTTTTTTTTTTTTTTTTTTTTTTTTCAAAACAACACAATAACTGCAGAGTGCACTCAATTATAAATTCTGCGGATATCTACACCTAGCTCATCCAGAGCACTATACAACTCTGGCTCTGATTGAAGGTCCGGAACAGGTGAAACTTCATGCGACAAACTATCATCTTGAGAGATATCCTCGTTAACATCTAGCCAATGGACATGTGGTGAGTGCACAGTTGAAACGAGAGGTCTAGATCTAAGATTATAATTGCTAGTATAGGGTTGCTGAACATCAAGTGGTCTGTCAACCACAGAAGGTGGTGTCCGAGTAGGAGTATCTGTCTGGGTAAGTTCATTGTCATCTTCCTCATCAGTCTCGTCAACAGTCATTTTAGCTAACTTCATGTGGTCTAAATGTTCATTTATATACTCTCCTGTTAACAAGTTCTTAAGTCTGTATTTGTTACCTTTAATAAGCTCGATTACCTTATATGGACCCAAAAATTTCTTAGTTAACTTGTACATAGGACCAGACCTGTGTTGGTTAAGTATCATTACTACAGATCCAATAGTTATTTTATTGGGTTTAGCTCGTGCATTCCTTGCTAGAGTGAACTCGGCTGTTGCTTTGGACAGTTGTTCTCGTATTTTCTTGAATACTAGTTGCATTTGTCTACGCTTCACTTGAACAAAATCATCTACGTTATATAAGGGAGTAGGAGGTACGTTAATCAATTCATTAGGGAGGATCTTATCTGTACCATAAAGAATAGCGTGAGGTGTGTCACCTGTAGAAACATTAATTGAAGAATTTATAGCACACTGAATTAAGGGTATAAAATCATCCCAATTGTTGTTATCAAAATTCAACGTGACTCTCAAGGCATCTAACACTTTCCTGTTAGTACGTTCAGCTAGTCCATTACTTGCCGGATGATAAGGCATGATGCTACATTTTTTGATGTTATATAAATCACACAAGCTAGTTAGAATACTATTACTGAATTCTGGACCATAATCTGAAAGGATTACTTTAGGCATACTATATCTACAAATTATTTGGTCATGGAATGCGCTGGCTATGGTTTCTGCTGTTTTGTTCGGGATAGGAACTAGTTCGCAAAACCGTGAAAAATTATCGACCATTACAAGCAAATGTTTGTTCCCTTTCTCTGTTTCCGCAAAATTTGTCAATAAATCCATCGATATTCGTTCCCAAGGAGCTTTAGTTGCTGGGTACACCTGAATTGGATTAGGTCCTGAAACATGTCCCTTGTGCTGTAAACAAGTTAAACATCTGTCAACATAATGAGCAATCTCCTTAGCCATTTTTGGCCAAAAATATTTCAATCGACCTTGTTGGAGTGTACGATCCTTTCCTGGATGTGCACTTGCAGGAGCATCATGGATAATTTTTAACACAGTTGGTACCAAGACAGCTGGAACAACTAACTGACAACATTTCCTCGAGGCTGTCCCTAGCTTTACTACTCTACACAGTAAATTGTCCAACATAACTAGTTCTTTCAATGGTACTGGCGGTTTATGAATCGGGCGAGTGTCTTGCTTAGTCAAAAATTTAATGACGGGTGCCCATATGGGGTCTTGTCTTTGTTCCGTTTCTACTACTGTAGCATCTAATGCTGGGTAATTTAACTGAATCGCAGCTACGTGTCGAGAAAACGCATCGGCTACAACATTTTGCTTTCCTGGAATATATCCAAATGTGGGATTGAATTCTTGAATTGTGAGCAAATATCTAGCAAACTTTCCAACTGGATTCTTATTTTTGAACAAGGGAATTAATGGTTGGTGATCTGTAAGAACATGAACTGGGTAATTATAAATTGTATCCTTGAAATGTTTAAGTGCCCAAACAACTGCCAAGGCTTCTCGTTCTGTTGCACTATAATTTTTCTCTTCTTTAGATAAAGTACGGCTAGCATAAGCTATTGCGTGATCTCTCTGACCTTCTGCTTGAAGTAATGCAGCACCTAGACCTATGTCACTAGCATCTGTAACCAACGTAAAAGGTTTAGAAAAATCTGGGTACCTAAGGACAGGTGACGAAATCAAGGCTGCTTTGAGTTTTTTGAATGACTGATCCTGGGCCTCTCCCCAAACAAAGGGTTCATCTTTTCTTTGCAACTTGTAAAGCGGAGCGGCTATAATAGAGAATCCAGCAATAAATGAACGATAAAATCCTACAAGACCTGTGAACTGTCTTACGGCCTCTGCGGTACGAGGTGTTGGAAAATCACGGGCAGCAATAATTTTTGATTCATTCAATGTAATACCTGAAGGTGTAACTGTATGACCTAGGAAATTAATCTTTTGCTTTAAAAATGAACATTTTGCAAGCTTTATTTTTAAATTAGCTTCAGCGAGCTTTGGAAAATCACGGGCAGCAATAATTTTTGATTCATTCAATGTAATACCTGAAGGTGTAACTGTATGACCTAGGAAATTAATCTTTTGCTTTAAAAATGAACATTTTGCAAGCTTTATTTTTAAATTAGCTTCAGCGAGCTTTGCAAGTACCTTTTCAAGGTTCTGGAAATGAGTCTGAACATCTTGCGACATGATTATGAGATCATCAAGGTAAACTAGAAGCGTACTTCCTATCAACCTACGAAATAGATTTGTCATGAGCCGTGAAAAGGTTATTGGACTACTACGCAAACCAAACGGCATTCTTTTGAAATGAAAATGACCATTGGGAGTACTAAAGGCTGTCAATTGTTTACTTTCCTCATCAAGGGGGATTTGCCAGAATCCCTGCAACAAATCTAACGTTGAGAATACTTTGTTTCGACCAATACTTTGCAACAAATCATTTAGAACTGGAAGTGGGAAACGATCAGGTATTGTTACTCTGTTAAGCTTGCGATAATCGATTACAGGTCTCCAAGTCCCATCTCGCTTTGGTACAAGAACCAATGGAGCGTTCCATGGCGAATTACTCGATTCAATTACATCACTCTGTAACATTTCTTCTACAAGTCTATCTGCTTCTGCTCTCTGAGAATGGGGAAGACGGTAAGCTGGTACATAAATAGGCGTAGTTCCTTGTTCAAGGGGAATTTTATGTGTAATGAGAGGAGTGAGACCTAATTTTTCTCCTGGTAGAGCAACAACAGCTCTATTTTTGTTCAAAATTTTCAAAAGCTGAGCCACAGAGTCAGGAAAATCAGTAGGACTGAGGTGTTGCGCTTGCACCTCTGGCTGAGATCCCTGTTCTCCTGGTGTGAGTGTACAAACAGTATGATCCATGGAGACATCATCCACAACTCGCACCGGTAACGAGTAATGGGCAAAATCTACAACATGGGTACCAGACTGGAGATGGATATCGGCATTACTTGTGTTTGCGATAAAAAGTGTGACAGTACCATCCTGCACTGTGTGCCAGGAGGGTTCAACAAATGTACCATTCACTTTACATGTTTCACTTTCCGCAATCACATCCGACAACTCAGGCACTCCCTGAACCTTAACTCTTATTCTGGAGAGAGAATGAGGGTGTAGCACAGTGTCAGTAGCCGTGGAACCACTGACTTCAGAGATGAAAGCTGCCAGGCGAGCGAGACAACGAGAATCCGTTAGGGCGTCCCCTTCCAGAAAGTCCCGATACTCATTCTCCTTAACAACTGCACAACTACTATGCTTCAATCGAGTGCCTGTTTTCTCGGGTATGCTACCACGACAATGATCTGACAACCCTACGCTAGCAAGGCGGGTGTCAACAAAATTAACGTAATCTGATTGAAGGTTGAACTCGTGGCCCTGTCGGTACATGCTACACAAGTGTATGACATGGTCTTTGATACTTATGTTCCAACGATGGGGAAACAATGCAATATTTTCATCAATCATGGTGTACATACCTAAGAGAATGTCTCCAGGAAAATGAATAATGTCAACAACTAAACATGTTATAGACAATGTGACATCATTGAACTTGAGTGGGAGGTCAATTTCACCCTGAACTTTTACTTTATTTCCTGAAATACCACTTAGAAAAGGTATGTGTGACAATTTTAAAATAGTAGGGTGCTTACTTTCAATGTCTCTAAGAGCTGAGGGCTTGACAATATTAATTTTTGCACCCGAGTCAAGAAAAACTTTTAAAACTCTACCATGTACAATGGCTGATACAAGGGGGCCATCACTTGAGACTGGACAAGTTACTACTTTTGACTTATGTTGTCTGGGATATCTGTGTCTTGTTTGTGTCAATTTTACTGTGGATCCATCAACATCTACAACTGGTCTAGAGTCAGTGTCCTCCTCTGTCAAGTGTCCAAATCTATTTTGGGTAGCTACTGAATACACAGGGAGGGCACTAGGATTGGCTAGCTTGAATTGGTTAGCGGATGGCCTTGGGGGTTTCCCGACGACATGGAGTGAACATTCTGAGCTCCAGCATTCTGTGACTGAGCATTATAATTTGAAGTTGCATTATAGCTGGGCTGGGAGTTGTAATTACGAGAGTTCTGATAATGTCTTGGACGCTGTGAGCCTCGCCAAGACTGACCATGGGAGTTACGAGGTGGAGATGTCCTTTGCCTAGCTCTACAATCCGCAGTGTGGTGACCAACTTGTTTATGGTACGTGCAATATGGAAGCCTAGAATGATTCGATTGATGAGGGGGCCGAGAGAATTGTCTAGGAGGTGATGATCTAGGGGCGGACCAACAGTCCCTTGCAAGGTGGTTACTCTTACCACAATGCCAACATGAGGGAGTGGATGGTTGTGGACTATGGCGTTTCGGCATTTTATGAGGCGGCGAATTTGACTGGGGGCTACGAGCATGGGTACGCTTCTGCGACCAAGAGTTTTGAGAATTTGTGGGAGGATGCTGAGAGCTTGTAACTACATTTACAGCATCAGAGGGTGGCAACAGTTGAGCACTTCGGGGAGCTAGTTTATCTGCGGCATTGTTAATAGCCTCAAATACTTCACCAATTTCATGTTTAACACCAAAATTTTGTTGCTCAACGATTGGTTTTGTATGCTCGGGGGCAAAATGCATTAAAGTACCAAATGCTATCATTTTGGCCATAGCCTCAGGGGACAGATTATTGTCTTTATCTAACCAAGTCGAATTATTCATAGCAGAAACTAAGGCATACAGATACTGATCGAGATGGCTAGTAAACGCATTAAACGATTCACCAGGCTGCATGGTGGCATTGGCAATTTTCTTGACTAACCTATACGGGTCGAGGTCTCCTTTATTAACAAAGCGACGGCGAAAGAAATCCTTAAATTCAGGCCAAGACTGGAGGCTAACAATGACTTTCTCATCAACAAAAAAACGTGCATCACCTTTGGTTGTGTCCACGGCTGACCGTGCAATTGCTAAGTATTCGGCATCAGTAGGCTTAGAAAAACGTGCAACTGTTTTCGCTTCAACCTTACTAAACCATGATTCTAATAAACGCGATTCCCCAGCAAAAAGAGGAATAGCCATTTCCTGAGCTGATCTCTGGCCATTGGGACGAGCAACTGTTCCCATTGATTCTGAAGGGGTTTCAACAGTGGTAGGCATTGTCACAGCCGTGGAAGTAATATTTGAATGCAGATTATAATTAAGTGCACCTGGCATCAGAAATAGTATACACAAAAATAAACACACAAAAAAATATCAACTTGGCTAAAGTAAAAATGGCAGAAATAAAATTATTAAATTGGGCTAGGCAAGAAAATAATTAAGAACAAGCAATTGTAAACTAAATTTAGCAATCTTTCATTAAAAAAATGACTGGAATTAGATGTATGTAAATTAATTAAACCAGACTAAGCACAGCAATTGAGAATATAAAAACTGGAAGTGCAATTGCAAAATTTCATTAAAAAGATTCAACACAACAAGTGGCAATGCAAGAAATATGTATGTAGCACATAAACTGGACACAGGAATGTATATAACTGCTATGGTAAAAATTTAAAATAAAATGCTTAAAGGATAAATTTCAAGTTAGGTCTGGAGAAATATAAAAAAAAATTTCTATGTTCTATTGTCTATGGAAATCTCAAAAACAAATTTCTATTATGCAAAATAAACTGCTAGAAACAATTATTTCTTACTTCTCTCACCTTTGAATTCACTAATGACACTAGTAACAATTAATGAATAATGGAATCATATGCAGGGAATATTGAAATGTCTCAGAGAAACTGTGGGCCTCTGGAGTACTAAACCGGCTCCAATATTTAACAAGTCACTGAAAGATTAATTCATAAGGTATTTTGGATATATTTACGTTAAACCTCATTAAATCATAGCACACGATATCTTAGCTCATATTTACTTAACTCAGGGCTGCAGGATTTGCAATATAACAGTGGCCAAAACGAAAAACGGTGACCAGACGTGTGAAGAGGACCATGTGAGGGCTTGTTTACAAACTGGTGCGATGGCAGCGCTCCTGGCGGCGGTGGCGCGAAGCTCCGTGGAGACCCCCAAGCTGGGAATTGATGTTGGGAGCGCGAAGATAAACTCGGAGACGACGATATTGCGACGATGGCGGTGGTGAATACAATTTTCTAGGAGAAGTTCACACAAAACGATGTAGCAGGGGCTGGTGGCGAGGTGTGTGAGCTTGGGAGGGAGGCAGGGTGGCGACACTAGTCAAACAATTGTAGTCTTTTTTTTCACCAATTCCTCTTGAATAACTGTACAACACCCACAATAATCAGTTGATACTTGCGACGATGGCTGACCACGATTTCAGTAGCTTGAACACTCACAAAGCTTAGATACTGTCAGCTTGGGTGGCGGTGGTGGTGGGTGCAGGTGGTTCCCACGTGGTGGCGCGAGATTCAAAAATGGCTGGCGCGGAAGCTTCCTTCCTCCTCACTGATGAATGAGCGTTCTCACAGGAAAATATTGACCCTTACTTCTGAAACGTTGGCCTGGAGTAGTGGTTGATGGCAGGACCCCGGTCTGGCACAATATTTGATGCGTGGGTGGCAGGATGGCGGTGGCGGTGGCTGGAACACGAGGCGATGCTGGGTACTTGAACTTTTGTTTCCCGAAAAAATTTCTGGGTCCCACTACTGCTACCAGTATTCGTTTGCCTTGTTCGGGTAGAATGTAGACACAGTAGTCGCTTCTGTATATATTTATTGACTGAGATAGCAAGGTATATATCTGCCTAGCCGAGGTCCTTCTACTCTGAGTCTGTGAGGATAACTGAGGCTGCTCGGAGCATGCCTGATGCTCCTCTGTCTGGCATGACGTCAGAGGCCTACTCGCCTGTGATTGGTTACATTTCAACTGACAGAATTGGAGTATAACACAATCATGTAACTCTATCATCATTACTGCATAATCTAAATGGGGCCTAGCCAGAGAAAGATATAGCTGAAGAACTACACCAGGTGTCTTGTTACTAACGCTCTGATTAATTAATCCCAGTGTCCTATTAGCCTTATTACGATCATTCATGCATTGATCCTTTGATATTCAATTCTTACTAAACATAACTCCCAGATCCCTTTCGCAATCTCAACACCATCCAGCTCCAATCATGTAACTCTATCATCATTACTTAGCCACAAAACTTTTATATTTATCAGCATTAAATTGCATCTGCCAATCTTTTGACCATATCGAAACCCTATTTAGATCAACTTGAAGTGATAATGAGTCTTCTTCCGTGTTAATTTCCCTACCGATTTTTGTATCATCGGCAAATTTGCAAATATTGCTACTCAAACCTGAATCTAAATCATTAATACATATAATAAACAACAGAGGTCCCAAGGCAGAGCCTTGAGGCACTCCACTAACAACATTATCCCACTCTGACTTAACACAATTTATACTAACTCTGTTTCCGTTTGAAATAGCCATGCCCCAATCTAAATTATTATAGCACCCCCAATACCATGAGCCTCTATTTTTCAATCAGTCTTTCATGTGACACTGTTGCAGGTGTTTTACCTTAAAAAAAAATCCCGTTGTTCTATTACGAAAGTTAAAATTATGATTTTATGGCATCTCACATGAATAAAAAATATAAATGGCCTTATGAATGCCATATATTAATTGGTTAATAAATCCTTTTCGATACTAGAATAATATTAGGCAAGATAAATCCATTAACTATTAAAGATTCAATGCATTGACTTGACTAAAGTTAATGGAAGTCTTTAAACGAATAATATCGCTATATAGGTACTAATCTCGCTAATCGAAGTCATAAAAAACCTTGTTAAAATATTGAGGTGTCTTCATAGATCGTAAATGTTGGAGTTACAATACAGCTGAATGTCTCCTGCCAATATTTCTTATTATCCTGCAGTACCTCTAGATACATCCTAGTATGTAAGGTCTTCACCAAAATATAGCGATGTAAGCAGACATCAGGGTCAGTGATAGCTAAAATCTTAGCATTTGAGAGTTCCAGTAACAATGCTCGCTCATTCCTCAGTTGAAAACTCATACCGGTCGTAACTCCAGCAGGGGCCGATGAAAACATCTTGCAAGAACAGGCTTTAGTATCAAACTGAGAGAAAATGTCGCTAAGAGTCTATTTATTTAAAATAAGGTCAGGTGAACCTAACAGTTAAAATAACTCCAGAAAGGCTTTTGTCCTATATGAGTCAGATGCAAATCATGTGAACCTAAATAATTGTTATATGAATAACGTTCCTTAAACGTTAATCATTTAAAAAAATTATGACCATACAAATATGTAATGGGCATAAAAATATATAAAATAAATTACGAAACTTTGGTTCTGTTCAAGTATTCCATCTGAAGTTACCTTCATTCTTATGTTCTTTAACCAATCAAAGAAATATAAGTATTGCGGGAATTGCAAAAGGTTTATTAGCTCATTTCACACAGAAATCACTATTGCGTGATGCATCAATTGAACAAATCAATATCTCGGAGAGGCTGCAGGATCCAAGTATATTCAAAAGATTTTCTGGTTGCAATTCTTATACCATGTCGTAGCTCAGTCGATTAAGGCAGCGTCTGGGACGCTCTTGGACGTAGGTTCGAATCCTCGTCACGGCCCTTGTGGATTTCTTAACTATTTACTCCTACAAGGCAGCTCCTATTTATATCCATCCTATCTCATTCATATATATGTCTAACCTACGCAAGAATCAATCAAGGGAATCTACTTCTTTGTTGTTACGCAGTAATTGATTCTATATATCCAGAACACTATTACCGAACCAGTATTTACAAAGGTTTATCCTAAATTCTAATTCATTTATATTCATTGTTTCGTGTTGTATTTTGTTTTGTTACTCCTAACACGCACCCAATTCCTGCCCACCCTTTCACATAAACACCTCCATCATGTCACTACTAAATCTTTGCCATATATTGTTTGCCTTCTTTAAGACAATCTTTAAAGGCAGAACTTTGGCAAAGTATAAGAACAAAGGTAACTGCAGAAGGCCTATTGGCCCATACGAATCAGCTCCTATATATAACCACCTATATACATGTCCAACCCAAGTTTGAAACAATCGAGAGACCTCCAACTCCACCACGTTACGCAGTAATTAGTTAACAAAAAAAAACCTATTCCCGAACAAGTATTTACCAAAGTCTTTAATTAATCTAAACTTATCTAACTTTTACTTATTGTTTTGTGTTCTGTCCTGTGATGGTACTATTAATATCCCATTTGTTATGCCCATTCAACCACATAAGAACAAAGGTAACTGCAGAAGGCCTATTGGCCCATACGAGCCAGCTCCTATTTGTAACCACCCAATCCCCCTCATATACATGTTCAACCCACGGTTGAAACAATCGAGGGACCACTCCTCCACTACGTTTCGTTGTAATTGGTTCCACAAATAAACAACCCTGTTACCGAACCAGTATTTACCCAAGTCTTTCTTGAATCTAAACTTATCCAATTTATACCCATTGTTTCGCGTTCTGTCTTGTGTTGATACTTTAAATACTCCATTAATATCCCCTTTGTTATGTCCCTTCATCAACTTGTAAACCTGTCATGTCATCCCTAACTCTTCGCCTTTCCAGTGAATGTCATTTAAGTTTTGGTAATCTTTCTTCATACGAAAGATTTCTAATTTGGGGAATTAACTTTTTCATTCTACGCTGGACACGTTGAAGTGAATTTATTTCCATACTGTTTTACGGCGACCAAAGCTGAACTGCATAATCTAAATGGGGCCTAGCCAGAGAAAGATATAGCTGAAGAACTACACCAGGTGTCTTGTTACTAACGCTCTGATTAATTAATCCCAGTGTCCTATTAGCCTTATTACGATCATTCATGCATTGATCCTTTGATATTCAATTCTTACTAAACATAACTTCCAGATCCCTTTCGCAATCTCAACACCATCCAGCTCCAATCATGTAACTCTATCATCATTACTTAGCCACAAAACTTTTATATTTATCAGCATTAAATTGCATCTGCCAATCTTTTGACCATATCGAAACCCTATTTAGATCAACTTGAAGTGATAATGAGTCTTCTTCCGTGTTAATTTCCCTACCGATTTTTGTATCATCGGCAAATTTGCAAATATTGCTACTCAAACCTGAATCTAAATCATTAATACATATAATAAACAACAGAGGTCCCAAGGCAGAGCCTTGAGGCACTCCACTAACAACATTATCCCACTCTGACTTAACACAATTTATACTAACTCTGTTTCCGTTTGAAATAGCCATGCCCCAATCTAAATTATTATAGCACCCCCAATACCATGAGCCTCTATTTTTCAATCAGTGTTTCATGTGACACTGTTGCAGGTGTTTTACCTTAAAAAAAAATCCCGTTGTTCTATTACGAAAGTTAAAATTATGATTTTATGGCATCTCACATGAATAAAAAATATAAATGGCCTTATGAATGCCATATATTAATTGGTTAATAAATCCTTTTCGATTCTAGAATAATATTAGGCAAGATAAATCCATTAACTATTAAAGATTCAATGCATTGACTTGACTAAAGTTAATGGAAGTCTTTAAACGAATAATATCGCTATATAGGTACTAATCTCGCTAATCGAAGTCATAAAAAACCTTGGTAAAATATTGAGGTGTCTTCATAGATCGTAAATGTTGGAGTTACAATACAGCTGAATGTCTCCTGCCAATATTTCTTATTATCCTGCAGTACCTCTAGATACATCCTAGTCTGTAAGGTCTTCACCAAAATATAGCGATGTAAGCAGACATCAGGGTCAGTGATAGCTAAAATCTTAGCATTTGAGAGTTCCAGTAACAATGCTCGCTCATTCCTCAGTTGAAAACTCATACCGGTCGTAACTCCAGCAGGGGCCGATGAAAACATCTTGCAAGAACAGGCTTTAGTATCAAACTGAGAGAAAATGTCGCTAAGAGTCTATTTATTTAAAATAAGGTCAGGTGAACCTAACAGTTAAAATAACTCCAGAAAGGCTTTTGTCCTATATGAGTCAGATGCAAATCATGTGAACCTAAATAATTGTTATATGAATAACGTTCCTTAAACGTTAATCATTTAAAAAAATTATGACCATACAAATATGTAATGGGCATAAAAATATATAAAATAAATTACGAAACTTTGGTTCTGTTCAAGTATTCCATCTGAAGTTACCTTCATTCTTATGTTCTTTAACCAATCAAAGAAATATAAGTATTGCGGGAATTGCAAAAGGTTTATTAGCTCATTTCACACAGAAATCACTATTGCGTGATGCATCAATTGAACAAATCAATATCTCGGAGAGGCTGCAGGATCCAAGTATATTCAAAAGATTTTCTGGTTGCAATTCTTATACCATGTCGTAGCTCAGTCGATTAAGGCAGCGTCTGGGACGCTCTTGGACGTAGGTTCGAATCCTCGTCACGGCCCTTGTGGATTTCTTAACTATTTACTCCTACAAGGCAGCTCCTATTTATATCCATCCTATCTCATTCATATATATGTCTAACCTACGCAAGAATCAATCAAGGGAATCTACTTCTTTGTTGTTACGCAGTAATTGATTCTATATATCCAGAACACTATTACCGAACCAGTATTTACAAAGGTTTATCCTAAATTCTAATTCATTTATATTCATTGTTTCGTGTTGTATTTTGTTTTGTTACTCCTAACACGCACCCAATTCCTGCCCACCCTTTCACATAAACACCTCCATCATGTCACTACTAAATCTTTGCCATATATTGTTTGCCTTCTTTAAGACAATCTTTAAAGGCAGAACTTTGGCAAAGTATAAGAACAAAGGTAACTGCAGAAGGCCTATTGGCCCATACGAATCAGCTCCTATATATAACCACCTATATACATGTCCAACCCAAGTTTGAAACAATCGAGAGACCTCCAACTCCACCACGTTACGCAGTAATTAGTTAACAAAAAAAACCCTATTCCCGAACAAGTATTTACCAAAGTCTTTCATTAATCTAAACTTATCTAACTTTTACTTATTGTTTTGTGTTCTGTCCTGTGATGGTACTATTAATATCCCATTTGTTATGCCCATTCAACCACATAAGAACAAAGGTAACTGCAGAAGGCCTATTGGCCCATACGAGCCAGCTCCTATTTGTAACCACCCAATCCCCCTCATATACATGTTCAACCCACGGTTGAAACAATCGAGGGACCACTCCTCCACTACGTTTCGTTGTAATTGGTTCCACAAATAAACAACCCTGTTACCGAACCAGTATTTACCCAAGTCTTTCTTGAATCTAAACTTATCCAATTTATACCCATTGTTTCGCGTTCTGTCTTGTGTTGATACTTTAAATACTCCATTAATATCCCCTTTGTTATGTCCCTTCATCAACTTGTAAACCTGTCATGTCATCCCTAACTCTTCGCCTTTCCAGTGAATGTCATTTAAGTTTTGGTAATCTTTCTTCATACGAAAGATTTCTAATTTGGGGAATTAACTTTTTCATTCTACGCTGGACACGTTGAAGTGAATTTATTTCCATACTGTTTTACGGCGACCAAAGCTGAACTGCATAATCTAAATGGGGCCTAGCCAGAGAAAGATATAGCTGAAGAACTACACCAGGTGTCTTGTTACTAACGCTCTGATTAATTAATCCCAGTGTCCTATTAGCCTTATTACGATCATTCATGCATTGATCCTTTGATATTCAATTCTTACTAAACATAACTCCCAGATCCCTTTCGCAATCTCAACACCATCCAGCTCCAATCATGTAACTCTATCATCATTACTTAGCCACAAAACTTTTATATTTATCAGCATTAAATTGCATCTGCCAATCTTTTGACCATATCGAAACCCTATTTAGATCAACTTGAAGTGATAATGAGTCTTCTTCCGTGTTAATTTCCCTACCGATTTTTGTATCATCGGCAAATTTGCAAATATTGCTACTCAAACCTGAATCTAAATCATTAATACATATAATAAACAACAGAGGTCCCAAGGCAGAGCCTTGAGGCACTCCACTAACAACATTATCCCACTCTGACTTAACACAATTTATACTAACTCTGTTTCCGTTTGAAATAGCCATGCCCCAATCTAAATTATTATAGCACCCCCAATACCATGAGCCTCTATTTTTCAATCAGTCTTTCATGTGACACTGTTGCAGGTGTTTTACCTTAAAAAAAAATCCCGTTGTTCTATTACGAAAGTTAAAATTATGATTTTATGGCATCTCACATGAATAAAAAATATAAATGGCCTTATGAATGCCATATTTTAATTGGTTAATAAATCCTTTTCGATACTAGAATAATATTAGGCAAGATAAATCCATTAACTATTAAAGATTCAATGCATTGACTTGACTAAAGTTAATGGAAGTCTTTAAACGAATAATATCGCTATATAGGTACTAATCTCGCTAATCGAAGTCATAAAAAACCTTGTTAAAATATTGAGGTGTCTTCATAGATCGTAAATGTTGGAGTTACAATACAGCTGAATGTCTCCTGCCAATATTTCTTATTATCCTGCAGTACCTCTAGATACATCCTAGTATGTAAGGTCTTCACCAAAATATAGCGATGTAAGCAGACATCAGGGTCAGTGATAGCTAAAATCTTAGCATTTGAGAGTTCCAGTAACAATGCTCGCTCATTCCTCAGTTGAAAACTCATACCGGTCGTAACTCCAGCAGGGGCCGATGAAAACATCTTGCAAGAACAGGCTTTAGTATCAAACTGAGAGAAAATGTCGCTAAGAGTCTATTTATTTAAAATAAGGTCAGGTGAACCTAACAGTTAAAATAACTCCAGAAAGGCTTTTGTCCTATATGAGTCAGATGCAAATCATGTGAACCTAAATAATTGTTATATGAATAACGTTCCTTAAACGTTAATCATTTAAAAAAATTATGACCATACAAATATGTAATGGGCATAAAAATATATAAAATAAATTACGAAACTTTGGTTCTGTTCAAGTATTCCATCTGAAGTTACCTTCATTCTTATGTTCTTTAACCAATCAAAGAAATATAAGTATTGCGGGAATTGCAAAAGGTTTATTAGCTCATTTCACACAGAAATCACTATTGCGTGATGCATCAATTGAACAAATCAATATCTCGGAGAGGCTGCAGGATCCAAGTATATTCAAAAGATTTTCTGGTTGCAATTCTTATACCATGTCGTAGCTCAGTCGATTAAGGCAGCGTCTGGGACGCTCTTGGACGTAGGTTCGAATCCTCGTCACGGCCCTTGTGGATTTCTTAACTATTTACTCCTACAAGGCAGCTCCTATTTATATCCATCCTATCTCATTCATATATATGTCTAACCTACGCAAGAATCAATCAAGGGAATCTACTTCTTTGTTGTTACGCAGTAATTGATTCTATATATCCAGAACACTATTACCGAACCAGTATTTACAAAGGTTTATCCTAAATTCTAATTCATTTATATTCATTGTTTCGTGTTGTATTTTGTTTTGTTACTCCTAACACGCACCCAATTCCTGCCCACCCTTTCACATAAACACCTCCATCATGTCACTACTAAATCTTTGCCATATATTGTTTGCCTTCTTTAAGACAATCTTTAAAGGCAGAACTTTGGCAAAGTATAAGAACAAAGGTAACTGCAGAAGGCCTATTGGCCCATACGAATCAGCTCCTATATATAACCACCTATATACAAGTCCAACCCAAGTTTGAAACAATCGAGAGACCTCCAACTCCACCACGTTACGCAGTAATTAGTTAACAAAAAAAACCCTATTCCCGAACAAGTATTTACCAAAGTCTTTCATTAATCTAAACTTATCTAACTTATAGTTATTGTTTTGTGTTCTGTCCTGTGATGGTACTATTAATATCCCATTTGTTATGCCCATTCAACCACATAAGAACAAAGGTAACTGCAGAAGGCCTATTGGCCCATACGAGCCAGCTCCTATTTGTAACCACCCAATCCCCCTCATATACATGTTACACCCACGGTTGAAACAATCGAGGGACCACTCCTCCACTACGTTTCGTTGTAATTGGTTCCACAAATAAACAACCCTGTTACCGAACCAGTATTTACCCAAGTCTTTCTTGAATCTAAACTTATCCAATTTATACCCATTGTTTCGCGTTCTGTCTTGTGTTGATACTTTAAATACTCCATTAATATCCCCTTTGTTATGTCCCTTCATCAACTTGTAAACCTGTCATGTCATCCCTAACTCTTCGCCTTTCCAGTGAATGTCATTTAAGTTTTGGTAATCTTTCTTCATACGAAAGATTTCTAATTTGGGGAATTAACTTTTTCATTCTACGCTGGACACGTTGAAGTGAATTTATTTCCATACTGTTTTACGGCGACCAAAGCTGAACTGCATAATCTAAATGGGGCCTAGCCAGAGAAAGATATAGCTGAAGAACTACACCAGGTGTCTTGTTACTAACGCTCTGATTAATTAATCCCAGTGTCCTATTAGCCTTATTACGATCATTCATGCATTGATCCTTTGATATTCAATTCTTACTAAACATAACTCCCAGATCCCTTTCGCAATCTCAACACCATCCAGCTCCAATCATGTAACTCTATCATCATTACTTAGCCACAAAACTTTTATATTTATCAGCATTAAATTGCATCTGCCAATCTTTTGACCATATCGAAACCCTATTTAGATCAACTTGAAGTGATAATGAGTCTTCTTCCGTGTTAATTTCCCTACCGATTTTTGTATCATCGGCAAATTTGCAAATATTGCTACTCAAACCTGAATCTAAATCATTAATACATATAATAAACAACAGAGGTCCCAAGGCAGAGCCTTGAGGCACTCCACTAACAACATTATCCCACTCTGACTTAACACAATTTATACTAACTCTGTTTCCGTTTGAAATAGCCATGACCCAATCTAAATTATTATAGCACCCCCAATACCATGAGCCTCTATTTTTCAATCAGTCTTTCATGTGACACTGTTGCAGGTGTTTTACCTTAAAAAAAAATCCCGTTGTTCTATTACGAAAGTTAAAATTATGATTTTATGGCATCTCACATGAATAAAAAATATAAATGGCCTTATGAATGCCATATATTAATTGGTTAATAAATCCTTTTCGATACTAGAATAATATTAGGCAAGATAAATCCATTAACTATTAAAGATTCAATGCATTGACTTGACTAAAGTTAATGGAAGTCTTTAAACGAATAATATCGCTATATAGGTACTAATCTCGCTAATCGAAGTCATAAAAAACCTTGTTAAAATATTGAGGTGTCTTCATAGATCGTAAATGTTGGAGTTACAATACAGCTGAATGTCTCCTGCCAATATTTCTTATTATCCTGCAGTACCTCTAGATACATCCTAGTATGTAAGGTCTTCACCAAAATATAGCGATGTAAGCAGACATCAGGGTCAGTGATAGCTAAAATCTTAGCATTTGAGAGTTCCAGTAACAATGCTCGCTCATTCCTCAGTTGAAAACTCATACCGGTCGTAACTCCAGCAGGGGCCGATGAAAACATCTTGCAAGAACAGGCTTTAGTATCAAACTGAGAGAAAATGTCGCTAAGAGTCTATTTATTTAAAATAAGGTCAGGTGAACCTAACAGTTAAAATAACTCCAGAAAGGCTTTTGTCCTATATGAGTCAGATGCAAATCATGTGAACCTAAATAATTGTTATATGAATAACGTTCCTTAAACGTTAATCATTTAAAAAAATTATGACCATACAAATATGTAATGGGCATAAAAATATATAAAATAAATTACGAAACTTTGGTTCTGTTCAAGTATTCCATCTGAAGTTACCTTCATTCTTATGTTCTTTAACCAATCAAAGAAATATAAGTATTGCGGGAATTGCAAAAGGTTTATTAGCTCATTTCACACAGAAATCACTATTGCGTGATGCATCAATTGAACAAATCAATATCTCGGAGAGGCTGCAGGATCCAAGTATATTCAAAAGATTTTCTGGTTGCAATTCTTATACCATGTCGTAGCTCAGTCGATTAAGGCAGCGTCTGGGACGCTCTTGGACGTAGGTTCGAATCCTCGTCACGGCCCTTGTGGATTTCTTAACTATTTACTCCTACAAGGCAGCTCCTATTTATATCCATCCTATCTCATTCATATATATGTCTAACCTACGCAAGAATCAATCAAGGGAATCTACTTCTTTGTTGTTACGCAGTAATTGATTCTATATATCCAGAACACTATTACCGAACCAGTATTTACAAAGGTTTATCCTAAATTCTAATTCATTTATATTCATTGTTTCGTGTTGTATTTTGTTTTGTTACTCCTAACACGCACCCAATTCCTGCCCACCCTTTCACATAAACACCTCCATCATGTCACTACTAAATCTTTGCCATATATTGTTTGCCTTCTTTAAGACAATCTTTAAAGGCAGAACTTTGGCAAAGTATAAGAACAAAGGTAACTGCAGAAGGCCTATTGGCCCATACGAATCAGCTCCTATATACATGTCCAACCCAAGTTTGAAACAATCGAGAGACCTCCAACTCCACCACGTTACGCAGTAATTAGTTAACAAAAAAAACCCTATTCCCGAACAAGTATTTACCAAAGTCTTTCATTAATCTAAACTTATCTAACTTTTACTTATTGTTTTGTGTTCTGTCCTGTGATGGTACTATTAATATCCCATTTGTTATGCCCATTCAACCACATAAGAACAAAGGTAACTGCAGAAGGCCTATTGGCCCATACGAGCCAGCTCCTATTTGTAACCACCCAATCCCCCTCATATACATGTTCAACCCACGGTTGAAACAATCGAGGGACCACTCCTCCACTACGTTTCGTTGTAATTGGTTCCACAAATAAACAACCCTGTTACCGAACCAGTATTTACCCAAGTCTTTCTTGAATCTAAACTTATCCAATTTATACCCATTGTTTCGCGTTCTGTCTTGTGTTGATACTTTAAATACTCCATTAATATTCCCTTTGTTATGTCCCTTCATCAACTTGTAAACCTGTCATGTCATCCCTAACTCTTCGCCTTTCCAGTGAATGTCATTTAAGTTTTGGTAATCTTTCTTCATACGAAAGATTTCTAATTTGGGGAATTAACTTATTCATTCTACGCTGGACACGTTGAAGTGAATTTATTTCCATACTGTTTTACGGCGACCAAAGCTGAACTGCATAATCTAAATGGGGCCTAGCCAGAGAAAGATATAGCTGAAGAACTACACCAGGTGTCTTGTTACTAACGCTCTGATTAATTAATCACAGTGTCCTATTAGCCTTATTACGATCATTCATGCATTGATCCTTTGATATTCAATTCTTACTAAACATAACTCCCAGATCCCTTTCGCAATCTCAACACCATCCAGCTCCAATCATGTAACTCTATCATCATTACTTAGCCACAAAACTTTTATATTTATCAGCATTAAATTGCATCTGCCAATCTTTTGACCATATCGAAACCCTATTTAGATCAACTTGAAGTGATAATGAGTCTTCTTCCGTGTTAATTTCCCTACCGATTTTTGTATCATCGGCAAATTTGCAAATATTGCTACTCAAACCTGAATCTAAATCATTAATACATATAATAAACAACAGAGGTCCCAAGGCAGAGCCTTGAGGCACTCCACTAACAACATTATCCCACTCTGACTTAACACAATTTATACTAACTCTGTTTCCGTTTGAAATAGCCATGACCCAATCTAAATTATTATAGCACCCCCAATACCATGAGCCTCTATTTTTCAATCAGTCTTTCATGTGACACTGTTGCAGGTGTTTTACCTTAAAAAAAAATCCCGTTGTTCTATTACGAAAGTTAAAATTATGATTTTATGGCATCTCACATGAATAAAAAATATAAATGGCCTTATGAATGCCATATATTAATTGGTTAATAAATCCTTTTCGATACTAGAATAATATTAGGCAAGATAAATCCATTAACTATTAAAGATTCAATGCATTGACTTGACTAAAGTTAATGGAAGTCTTTAAACGAATAATATCGCTATATAGGTACTAATCTCGCTAATCGAAGTCATAAAAAACCTTGTTAAAATATTGAGGTGTCTTCATAGATCGTAAATGTTGGAGTTACAATACAGCTGAATGTCTCCTGCCAATATTTCTTATTATCCTGCAGTACCTCTAGATACATCCTAGTATGTAAGGTCTTCACCAAAATATAGCGATGTAAGCAGACATCAGGGTCAGTGATAGCTAAAATCTTAGCATTTGAGAGTTCCAGTAACAATGCTCGCTCATTCCTCAGTTGAAAACTCATACCGGTCGTAACTCCAGCAGGGGCCGATGAAAACATCTTGCAAGAACAGGCTTTAGTATCAAACTGAGAGAAAATGTCGCTAAGAGTCTATTTATTTAAAATAAGGTCAGGTGAACCTAACAGTTAAAATAACTCCAGAAAGGCTTTTGTCCTATATGAGTCAGATGCAAATCATGTGAACCTAAATAATTGTTATATGAATAACGTTCCTTAAACGTTAATCATTTAAAAAAATTATGACCATACAAATATGTAATGGGCATAAAAATATATAAAATAAATTACGAAACTTTGGTTCTGTTCAAGTATTCCATCTGAAGTTACCTTCATTCTTATGTTCTTTAACCAATCAAAGAAATATAAGTATTGCGGGAATTGCAAAAGGTTTATTAGCTCATTTCACACAGAAATCACTATTGCGTGATGCATCAATTGAACAAATCAATATCTCGGAGAGGCTGCAGGATCCAAGTATATTCAAAAGATTTTCTGGTTGCAATTCTTATACCATGTCGTAGCTCAGTCGATTAAGGCAGCGTCTGGGACGCTCTTGGACGTAGGTTCGAATCCTCGTCACGGCCCTTGTGGATTTCTTAACTATTTACTCCTACAAGGCAGCTCCTATTTATATCCATCCTATCTCATTCATATATATGTCTAACCTACGCAAGAATCAATCAAGGGAATCTACTTCTTTGTTGTTACGCAGTAATTGATTCTATATATCCAGAACACTATTACCGAACCAGTATTTACAAAGGTTTATCCTAAATTCTAATTCATTTATATTCATTGTTTCGTGTTGTATTTTGTTTTGTTACTCCTAACACGCACTCAATTCCTGCCCACCCTTTCACATAAACACCTCCATCATGTCACTACTAAATCTTTGCCATATATTGTTTGCCTTCTTTAAGACAATCTTTAAAGGCAGAACTTTGGCAAAGTATAAGAACAAAGGTAACTGCAGAAGGCCTATTGGCCCATACGAATCAGCTCCTATATACATGTCCAACCCAAGTTTGAAACAATCGAGAGACCTCCAACTCCACCACGTTACGCAGTAATTAGTTAACAAAAAAAACCCTATTCCCGAACAAGTATTTACCAAAGTCTTTCATTAATCTAAACTTATCTAACTTTTACTTATTGTTTTGTGTTCTGTCCTGTGATGGTACTATTAATATCCCATTTGTTATGCCCATTCAACCACATAAGAACAAAGGTAACTGCAGAAGGCCTATTGGCCCATACGAGCCAGCTCCTATTTGTAACCACCCAATCCCCCTCATATACATGTTCAACCCACGGTTGAAACAATCGAGGGACCACTCCTCCACTACGTTTCGTTGTAATTGGTTCCACAAATAAACAACCCTGTTACCGAACCAGTATTTACCCAAGTCTTTCTTGAATCTAAACTTATCCAATTTATACCCATTGTTTCGCGTTCTGTCTTGTGTTGATACTTTAAATACTCCATTAATATTCCCTTTGTTATGTCCCTTCATCAACTTGTAAACCTGTCATGTCATCCCTAACTCTTCGCCTTTCCAGTGAATGTCATTTAAGTTTTGGTAATCTTTCTTCATACGAAAGATTTCTAATTTGGGGAATTAACTTATTCATTCTACGCTGGACACGTTGAAGTGAATTTATTTCCATACTGTTTTACGGCGACCAAAGCTGAACTGCATAATCTAAATGGGGCCTAGCCAGAGAAAGATATAGCTGAAGAACTACACCAGGTGTCTTGTTACTAACGCTCTGATTAATTAATCACAGTGTCCTATTAGCCTTATTACGATCATTCATGCATTGATCCTTTGATATTCAATTCTTACTAAACATAACTCCCAGATCCCTTTCGCAATCTCAACACCATCCAGCTCCAATCATGTAACTCTATCATCATTACTTAGCCACAAAACTTTTATATTTATCAGCATTAAATTGCATCTGCCAATCTTTTGACCATATCGAAACCCTATTTAGATCAACTTGAAGTGATAATGAGTCTTCTTCCGTGTTAATTTCCCTACCGATTTTTGTATCATCGGCAAATTTGCAAATATTGCTACTCAAACCTGAATCTAAATCATTAATACATATAATAAACAACAGAGGTCCCAAGGCAGAGCCTTGAGGCATTCCACTAACAACATTATCCCACTCTGACTTAACACAATTTATACTAACTCTGTTTCCGTTTGAAATAGCCATGCCCCAATCTAAATTATTATAGCACCCCCAATACCATGAGCCTCTATTTTTCAATCAGTCTTTCATGTGACACTGTTGCAGGTGTTTTACCTTAAAAAAAATCCCGTTGTTCTATTACGAAAGTTAAAATTATGATTTTATGGCATCTCACCTGAATAAAAAATATAAATGGCTTTATGAATGCCATATATTAATTGGTTAATAAATCCTTTTCGATACTAGAATAATATTAGGCAAGATAAATCCATTAACTATTAGAGATTCAATGCATTGACTTGACTAAAGTTAATGGAAGTCTTTAAACGAATAATATCGCTATATAGGTACTAATCTCGCTAATCGAAGTCATAAAAAACCTTGTTAAAATATTGAGGTGTCTTCATAGATCGTAAATGTTGGAGTTACAATACAGCTGAATGTCTCCTGCCAATATTTCTTATTATCCCGCAGTACCTCTAGATACATCCTAGTCTGTAAGGTCTTCACCAAAATATAGCGATGTAAGCAGACATCAGGGTCAGTGATAGTTAAAATCTTAGCATTTGAGAGTTCCAGTAACAATGCTCGCTCATTCCTCAGTTGAAAACTCATACCGGTCGTAACTCCAGCAGGGGCCGATGAAAACATCTTGCAAGAACAGGCTTTAGTATCAAACTGAGAGAAAATGTCGCTAGGAGTCTATTTATTTAAAATAAGGTCAGGTGAACCTAACAGTTAACATAAGAACATAAGAACATAAGAACAAAGGTAACTGCAGAAGGCCTATTGGCCCATACGAGGCAGCTCCTATTCTATAACCACCCAATCCCACTCATATACTTGTCCAACCCGTGCTTGAAACAATCGAGGGACCCCACCTCCACAATGTTACGCGGCAATTGGTTCCACAAATCAACAACCCTGTTACTGAACCAGTATTTACCCAAGTCTTTCCTAAATCTAAACTTATTCAATTTATATCCATTGTTTCGTGTTCTGTCCTGTGTTGATACTTTTAATACCCTATTAATATCCCCCCGGTTATGTCCATTCATCCACTTGTAAACCTCTATCATGTCACCCCTAACTCTTCGCCTTTCCAGTGAATGCAACTTAAGCTTTGTTAATCTTTCTTCATATGAAAGATTTCTAATTTGGGGAATTAACTTAGTCATCCTACGCTGGACACGTTCAAGTGAATTTATATCCATTCTATAATATGGCGACCAAAACTGAACTGCATAATCTAAATGGGGCCTAACTAGAGCAAGATATAGCTTGAGAACCACACCAGGTGTCTTGTTACTAACGCTGCGATTAATAAATCCAAGTGTCCGATTTGCCTTATTACGAACATTTATGCATTGATCCTTTTGTTTTAAATTCTTACTAATCATAACTCCCAGATCCCTTTCGCAATCCGACTTCGCAATCACAACACCATCTAGCTCGTATCTTGTAACTCTATCATCATTACCTAACCTCAGAACTTTACATTTATCAGCATTAAACTGCATCTGCCAATCCTTTGACCATTTCAAAACCCTATCTAGATCAACTTGAAGTGATAGTGAGTCCTAAGAACATAAGAACATAAGAACAAAGGTAACTGCAGAAGGCCTATTGGCCCATACGAGGCAGCTCCTATTCTATAACCACCCAATCCCACTCATATACTTGTCCAACCAGTGCTTGAAACAATCGAGGGACCTCACCTCCACAATGTTACGCGGCAATTGGTTCCACAAATCAACAACCCTGTTACTGAACCAGTATTTACCCAAGTCTTTCCTAAATCTAAACTTATCCAATTTATATCCATTGTTTCGTGTTCTGTCCTGTGTTGATACTTTTAATACCCTATTAATATCCCCCCGGTTATGTCCATTCATCCACTTGTAAACCTCTATCATGTCACCCCTAACTCTTCGCCTTTCCAGTGAATGCAACTTAAGCTTTGTTAATCTTTCTTCATATGAAAGATTTCTAATTTGGGGAATTAACTTAGTCATCCTACGCTGGACACGTTCAAGTGAATTTATATCCATTCTATAATATGGCGACCAAAACTGAACTGCATAATCTAAATGGGGCCTAACTAGGGCAAGATATAGCTTGAGAACCACACCAGGTGTCTTGTTACTAACGCTGCGATTAATAAATCCAAGTGTCCGATTTGCCTTATTACGAACATTTATGCATTGATCCTTTTGTTTTAAATTCTTACTAATCATAACTCCCAGATCCCTTTCGCAATCCGACTTCGCAATCACAACACCATCTAGCTCGTATCTTGTAACTCTATCATCATTACCTAACCTCAGAACTTTACATTTATCAGCATTAAACTGCATCTGCCAATCCTTTGACCATTTCAAAACCCTATCTAGATCAACTTGAAGTGATAGTGAGTCCTCCTCCGAATTAATTTCCCTACCGATTTTCGTATCATCGGCAAATTTGCAAATGTTGCTACTCAAACCTGAATCTAAATCATTTATATATATTATAAACAACAGAGGTCCCAGGACAGAGCCTTGAGGCACTCCACTTACAACATTTTCCCACTCTGACTTGATTCCATTTATACTAACTCTCTGTTTCCTTTGGTATAGCCATGCCCTAATCCAGCTTAATATAGCACCCCCAATACCATGAGACTCTATTTTTTTAATCAGTCTTTCATGTGGCACTGTATCAAAAGCTTTGCTAAAGTCAAGGTATACAACATCGCAATCCTTACCACTATCAACTGCCTCAACAATGCTAGAATAAAAAGATAACAAATTTGTTAAACAGTCCTCCTCCGAATTAATTTCCCTACCGATTTTCGTATCATCGGCAAATTTGCAAATGTTGCTACTCAAACCTGAATCTAAATCATTTATATATATTATAAATAACAGAGGTCCCAGGACAGAGCCTTGAGGCACTCCACTTACAACATTTTCCCACTCTGACTTGATTCCATTTATACTAACTCTCTGTTTCCTTTGGTATAGCCATGCCCTAATCCAGCTTAATATAGCACCCCCAATACCATGAGACTCTATTTTTTTTTAATCAGTCTTTCATGTGGCACTGTATCAAAAGCTTTGCTAAAGTCAAGAGTTAAAATAACTCCAGAAAGGCTTTTGTCCTATATGAGTCAGATGCAAATCATGTGAACCTAAATATTTGTTATATGAATAACGTTCCTTAAACGTTAATCATTTAAATAAATTATGACCATACAAATATGTAATGGGCATAAAAATATATAAAATAAATTACGAAACTTTGGTTCTGGGCAAGTATTCCATCTGAAGTTACCTTCATTCTTATGTTCTTTAACCAATCAAAGAAATATAAGTATTGCGGGAATTGCAAAAGGATTATTAGCTCATTTCACACAGAAATCACTATTGCGTGATGCATCAATTGAACAAATCAACAAGGGACGAGACTAGGATTCGAACTTACGTCCGAGAGCATCCCAGACGCTGCCTTAATCTACTGAGCTAGGACATGGTATAAAAATTGCAACCAGAAATTCTACTGAATTTACTTGGATCCTGCCGACTCTCCGAGACTCAAACTAGGATTTTACACAATTCCTCCATGCACTCGAAATAATAAAGCAAGCGCGAAGTGGTAGAACGGCCTATTGACATAACTCGAGTGTATAGAGGAATTGTATAAAATCATGGTGTGAACATATGAACAAAGGTAACTGCAGAAGGCCTTTTGGCCCATACGAGGCAACTCCTATCCATAACCACCCAATCCCACTCATATACAAGTCCAATTCACACTTGAAGCAATCGAAGGACCCCCACCTCAATTGTTTGTGTCTCGGAGAGGCTGCAGGATCCAAGTATATTCAATAGAATTTCTGGTTGCAATTCTTATACCATGTCGTAGCTCAGTCGATTAAGGCAGCGTCTGGGACGCTCTTGGACGTAGGTTCGAATCCTCGTCACAACCCTTGTGGATTTCTTAACTATTTACTCCTACAAGGCAGCTCCTATTTATATCCATCCTATCTCATTCATATATATGTCTAACCTACGCAAGAATCAATCAAGGGAATCTACTTCTTTGTTGTTACGCGGTAATTGATTCTATATATCAAGAACACTATTACCGAACCAGTATTTACAAAGGTTTATCCTAAATTCTAATTCATTTATATTCATTGTTTCGTGTTGTATTTTGTTTTGTTACTCCTAACACGCACCCAATTCCTGCCCACCCTTTCACATAAACACCTCCATCATGTCACTACTAAATCTTTGACATATATTGTTTGCCTTCTTTAAGACAATCTTTAAAGACAGAACTTTGGTAAAGTATAAGAACAAAGGTAACTGCAGAAGGCCTATTGGCCCATACGAATCAGCTCCTATATATAACCACCTATATACAAGTCCAACCCAAGTTTGAAACAATCGAGAGACCTCCAACTCCACCACGTTACGCAGTAATTAGTTAACAAAAAAAACCCTATTCCCGAACAAGTATTTACCAAAGTCTTTCATTAATCTAAACTTATCTAACTTATAGTTATTGTTTTGTGTTCTGTCCTGTGATGGTACTATTAATATCCCATTTGTTATGCCCATTCAACCACATAAGAACAAAGGTAACTGCAGAAGGCCTATTGGCCCATACGAGCCAGCTCCTATTTGTAACCACCCAATCCCCCTCATATACATGTTCAACCCACGGTTGAAACAATCGAGGGACCACTCCTCCACTACGTTTCGTTGTAATTGGTTCCACAAATAAACAACCCTGTTACCGAACCAGTATTTACCCAAGTCTTTCTTGAATCTAAACTTATCCAATTTATACCCATTGTTTCGCGTTCTGTCTTGTGTTGATACTTTAAATACTCCATTAATATTCCCTTTGTTATGTCCCTTCATCAACTTGTAAACCTGTCATGTCATCCCTAACTCTTCGCCTTTCCAGTGAATGTCATTTAAGTTTTGGTAATCTTTCTTCATACGAAAGATTTCTAATTTGGGGAATTAACTTTTTCATTCTACGCTGGACACGTTGAAGTGAATTTATTTTAAATACTGTTTTACGGCGACCAAAGCTGAACTGCATAATCTAAATGGGGCCTAGCCAGAGAAAGATATAGCTGAAGAACTACACCAGGTGTCTTGTTACTAACGCTCTGATTAATTAATCACAGTGTCCTATTAGCCTTATTACGATCATTCATGCATTGATCCTTTGATATTCAATTCTTACTAAACATAACTCCCAGATCCCTTTCGCAATCTCAACACCATCCAGCTCCAATCATGTAACTCTATCATCATTACTTAGCCACAAAACTTTTATATTTATCAGCATTAAATTGCATCTGCCAATCTTTTGACCATATCGAAACCCTATTTAGATCAACTTGAAGTGATAATGAGTCTTCTTCCGTGTTAATTTCCCTACCGATTTTTGTATCATCGGCAAATTTGCAAATATTGCTACTCAAACCTGAATCTAAATCATTAATACATATAATAAACAACAGAGGTCCCAAGGCAGAGCCTTGAGGCATTCCACTAACAACATTATCCCACTCTTACTTAACACAATTTATACTAACTCTGTTTCCGTTTGAAATAGCCATGCCCCAATCTAAATTATTATAGCACCCCCAATACCATGAGCCTCTATTTTTCAATCAGTCTTTCATGTGACACTGTTGCAGGTGTTTTACCTTAAAAAAAATCCCGTTGTTCTATTACGAAAGTTAAAATTATGATTTTATGGCATCTCACCTGAATAAAAAATATAAATGGCTTTATGAATGCCATATATTAATTGGTTAATAAATCCTTTTCGATACTAGAATAATATTAGGCAAGATAAATCCATTAACTATTAGAGATTCAATGCATTGACTTGACTAAAGTTAATGGAAGTCTTTAAACGAATAATATCGCTCTATAGGTACTAATCTCGCTAATCGAAGTCATAAAAAACCTTGTTAAAATATTGAGGTGTCTTCATAGATCGTAAATGTTGGAGTTACAATACAGCTGAATGTCTCCTGCCAATATTTCTTATTATCCCGCAGTACCTCTAGATACATCCTAGTCTGTAAGGTCTTCACCAAAATATAGCGATGTAAGCAGACATCAGGGTCAGTGATAGTTAAAATCTTAGCATTTGAGAGTTCCAGTAACAATGCTCGCTCATTCCTCAGTTGAAAACTCATACCGGTCGTAACTCCAGCAGGGGCCGATGAAAACATCTTGCAAGAACAGGCTTTAGTATCAAACTGAGAGAAAATGTCGCTAGGAGTCTATTTATTTAAAATAAGGTCAGGTGAACCTAACAGTTAAAATAACTCCAGAAAGGCTTTTGTCCTATATGAGTCAGATGCAAATCATGTGAACCTAAATATTTGTTATATGAATAACGTTCCTTAAACGTTAATCATTTAAATAAATTATGACCATACAAATATGTAATGGGCATAAAAATATATAAAATAAATTACGAAACTTTGGTTCTGGGCAAGTATTCCATCTGAAGTTACCTTCATTCTTATGTTCTTTAACCAATCAAAGAAATATAAGTATTGCGGGAATTGCAAAAGGATTATTAGCTCGTTTCACACAGAAATCACTATTGCGTGATGCATCAATTGAACAAATCAACAAGGGACGAGACTAGGATTCGAACTTACGTCCGAGAGCATCCCAGACGCTGCCTTAATCTACTGAGCTAGGACATGGTATAAAAATTGCAACCAGAAATTCTACTGAATTTACTTGGATCCTGCCGACTCTCCGAGACTCAAACTAGGATTTTACACAATTCCTCCATGCACTCGAAATAATAAAGCAAGCGCGAAGTGGTAGAACGGCCTATTGACATAACTCGAGTGTATAGAGGAATTGTATAAAATCATGGTGTGAACATATGAACAAAGGTAACTGCAGAAGGCCTTTTGGCCCATACGAGGCAACTCCTATCCATAACCACCCAATCCCACTCATATACAAGTCCAATTCACACTTGAAGCAATCGAAGGACCCCCACCTCAATTGTTTGTGTCTCGGAGAGGCTGCAGGATCCAAGTATATTTAATAGAATTTCTGGTTGCAATTCTTATACCATGTCGTAGCTCAGTCGATTAAGGCAGCATCTGGGACGCTCTTGGACGTAGGTTCGAATCCTCGTCACAACCCTTGTGGATTTCTTAACTATTTACTCCTACAAGGTAGCTCCTATTTATATCCATCCTATCTCATTCATATATATGTCTAACCTACGCAAGAATCAATCAAGGGAATCTACTTCTTTGTTGTTACGCGGTAATTGATTCTATATATCAAGAACACTATTACCGAACCAGTATTTACAAAGGTTTATCCTAAATTCTAATTCATTTATATTCATTGTTTCGTGTTGTATTTTGTTTTGTTACTCCTAACACGCACCCAATTCCTGCCCACCCTTTCACATAAACACCTCCATCATGTCACTACTAAATCTTTGACATATATTGTTTGCCTTCTTTAAGACAATCTTTAAAGACAGAACTTTGGTAAAGTATAAGAACAAAGGTAACTGCAGAAGGCCTATTGGCCCATACGAATCAGCTCCTATATATAACCACCTATATACAAGTCCAACCCAAGTTTGAAACAATCGAGAGACCTCCAACTCCACCACGTTACGCAGTAATTAGTTAACAAAAAAAAACCCTATTCCCGAACAAGTATTTACCAAAGTCTTTCATTAATCTAAACTTATCTAACTTATAGTTATTGTTTTGTGTTCTGTCCTGTGATGGTACTATTAATATCCCATTTGTTATGCCCATTCAACCACATAAGAACAAAGGTAACTGCAGAAGGCCTATTGGCCCATACGAGCCAGCTCCTATTTGTAACCACCCAATCCCCCTCATATACATGTTCAACCCACGGTTGAAACAATCGAGGGACCACTCCTCCACTACGTTTCGTTGTAATTGGTTCCACAAATAAACAACCCTGTTACCGAACCAGTATTTACCCAAGTCTTTCTTGAATCTAAACTTATCCAATTTATACCCATTGTTTCGCGTTCTGTCTTGTGTTGATACTTTAAATACTCCATTAATATCCCCTTTGTTATGTCCCTTCATCAACTTGTAAACCTGTCATGTCATCCCTAACTCTTCGCCTTTCCAGTGAATGTCATTTAAGTTTTGGTAATCTTTCTTCATACGAAAGATTTCTAATTTGGGGAATTAACTTTTTCATTCTACGCTGGACACGTTGAAGTGAATTTATTTCAATACTGTTTTACGGCGACCAAAGCTGAACTGCATAATCTAAATGGGGCCTAGCCAGAGAAAGATATAGCTGAAGAACTACACCAGGTGTCTTGTTACTAACGCTCTGATTAATTAATCACAGTGTCCTATTAGCCTTATTACGATCATTCATGCATTGATCCTTTGATATTCAATTCTTACTAAACATAACTCCCAGATCCGTTTCGCAATCTCAACACCATCCAGCTCCAATCATGTAACTCTATCATCATTACTTAGCCACAAAACTTTTATATTTATCAGCATTAAATTGCATCTGCCAATCTTTTGACCATATCGAAACCCTATTTAGATCAACTTGAAGTGATAATGAGTCTTCTTCCGTGTTAATTTCCCTACCGATTTTTGTATCATCGGCAAATTTGCAAATATTGCTACTCAAACCTGAATCTAAATCATTAATACATATAATAAACAACAGAGGTCCCAAGGCAGAGCCTTGAGGCACTTCCACTAACAACATTATCCCACTCTTACTTAACACAATTTATACTAACTCTGTTTCCGTTTGAAATAGCCATGCCCCAATCTAAATTATTATAGCACCCCCAATACCATGAGCCTCTATTTTTCAATCAGTCTTTCATGTGACACTGTTGCAGGTGTTTTACCTTAAAAAAAATCCCGTTGTTCTATTACGAAAGTTAAAATTATGATTTTATGGCATCTCACCTGAATAAAAAATATAAATGGCTTTATGAATGCCATATATTAATTGGTTAATAAATCCTTTTCGATACTAGAATAATATTAGGCAAGATAAATCCATTAACTATTAGAGATTCAATGCATTGACTTGACTAAAGTTAATGGAAGTCTTTAAACGAATAATATCGCTATATAGGTACTAATCTCGCTAATCGAAGTCATAAAAAACCTTGTTAAAATATTGAGGTGTCTTCATAGATCGTAAATGTTGGAGTTACAATACAGCTGAATGTCTCCTGCCAATATTTCTTATTATCCCTGCAGTACCTCTAGATACATCCTAGTCTGTAAGGTCTTCACCAAAATATAGCGATGTAAGCAGACATCAGGGTCAGTGATAGTTAAAATCTTAGCATTTGAGAGTTCCAGTAACAATGCTCGCTCATTCCTCAGTTGAAAACTCATACCGGTCGTAACTCCAGCAGGGGCCGATGAAAACATCTTGCAAGAACAGGCTTTAGTATCAAACTGAGAGAAAATGTCGCTAGGAGTCTATTTATTTAAAATAAGGTCAGGTGAACCTAACAGTTAAAATAACTCCAGAAAGGCTTTTGTCCTATATGAGTCAGATGCAAATCATGTGAACCTAAATATTTGTTATATGAATAACGTTCCTTAAACGTTAATCATTTAAATAAATTATGACCATACAAATATGTAATGGGCATAAAAATATATAAAATAAATTACGAAACTTTGGTTCTGGGCAAGTATTCCATCTGAAGTTACCTTCATTCTTATGTTCTTTAACCAATCAAAGAAATATAAGTATTGCGGGAATTGCAAAAGGATTATTAGCTCAGTTTCACACAGAAATCACTATTGCGTGATGCATCAATTGAACAAATCAACAAGGGACGAGACTAGGATTCGAACTTACGTCCGAGAGCATCCCAGACGCTGCCTTAATCTACTGAGCTAGGACATGGTATAAAAATTGCAACCAGAAATTCTACTGAATTTACTTGGATCCTGCCGACTCTCCGAGACTCAAACTAGGATTTTACACAATTCCTCCATGCACTCGAAATAATAAAGCAAGCGCGAAGTGGTAGAACGGCCTATTGACATAACTCGAGTGTATAGAGGAATTGTATAAAATCATGGTGTGAACATATGAACAAAGGTAACTGCAGAAGGCCTTTTGGCCCATACGAGGCAACTCCTATCCATAACCACCCAATCCCACTCATATACAAGTCCAATTCACACTTGAAGCAATCGAAGGACCCCCACCTCAATTGTTTGTGTCTCGGAGAGGCTGCAGGATCCAAGTATATTCAATAGAATTTCTGGTTGCAATTCTTATACCATGTCGTAGCTCAGTCGATTAAGGCAGCAGTCTGGGACGCTCTTGGACGTAGGTTCGAATCCTCGTCACAACCCTTGTGGATTTCTTAACTATTTACTCCTACAAGGTAGCTCCTATTTATATCCATCCTATCTCATTCATATATATGTCTAACCTACGCAAGAATCAATCAAGGGAATCTACTTCTTTGTTGTTACGCGGTAATTGATTCTATATATCAAGAACACTATTACCGAACCAGTATTTACAAAGGTTTATCCTAAATTCTAATTCATTTATATTCATTGTTTCGTGTTGTATTTTGTTTTGTTACTCCTAACACGCACCCAATTCCTGCCCACCCTTTCACATAAACACCTCCATCATGTCACTACTAAATCTTTGACATATATTGTTTGCCTTCTTTAAGACAATCTTTAAAGACAGAACTTTGGTAAAGTATAAGAACAAAGGTAACTGCAGAAGGCCTATTGGCCCATACGAATCAGCTCCTATATATAACCACCTATATACAAGTCCAACCCAAGTTTGAAACAATCGAGAGACCTCCAACTCCACCACGTTACGCAGTAATTAGTTAACAAAAAAAACCCTATTCCCGAACAAGTATTTACCAAAGTCTTTCATTAATCTAAACTTATCTAACTTATAGTTATTGTTTTGTGTTCTGTCCTGTGATGGTACTATTAATATCCCATTTGTTATGCCCATTCAACCACATAAGAACAAAGGTAACTGCAGAAGGCCTATTGGCCCATACGAGCCAGCTCCTATTTGTAACCACCCAATCCCCCTCATATACATGTTCAACCCACGGTTGAAACAATCGAGGGACCACTCCTCCACTACGTTTCGTTGTAATTGGTTCCACAAATAAACAACCCTGTTACCGAACCAGTATTTACCCAAGTCTTTCTTGAATCTAAACTTATCCAATTTATACCCATTGTTTCGCGTTCTGTCTTGTGTTGATACTTTAAATACTCCATTAATATTCCCCTTTGTTATGTCCCTTCATCAACTTGTAAACCTGTCATGTCATCCCTAACTCTTCGCCTTTCCAGTGAATGTCATTTAAGTTTTGGTAATCTTTCTTCATACGAAAGATTTCTAATTTGGGGAATTAACTTTTTCATTCTACGCTGGACACGTTGAAGTGAATTTATTTCAATACTGTTTTACGGCGACCAAAGCTGAACTGCATAATCTAAATGGGGCCTAGCCAGAGAAAGATATAGCTGAAGAACTACACCAGGTGTCTTGTTACTAACGCTCTGATTAATTAATCACAGTGTCCTATTAGCCTTATTACGATCATTCATGCATTGATCCTTTGATATTCAATTCTTACTAAGCATAACTCCCAGATCCCTTTCGCAATCTCAACACCATCCAGCTCCAATCATGTAACTCTATCATCATTACTTAGCCACAAAACTTTTATATTTATCAGCATTAAATTGCATCTGCCAATCTTTTGACCATATCGAAACCCTATTTAGATCAACTTGAAGTGATAATGAGTCTTCTTCCGTGTTAATTTCCCTACCGATTTTTGTATCATCGGCAAATTTGCAAATATTGCTACTCAAACCTGAATCTAAATCATTAATACATATAATAAACAACAGAGGTCCCAAGGCAGAGCCTTGAGGCACTCCACTAACAACATTATCCCACTCTGACTTAACACAATTTATACTAACTCTGTTTCCGTTTGAAATAGCCATGCCCCAATCTAAATTATTATAGCACCCCCAATACCATGAGCCTCTATTTTTCAATCAGTCTTTCATGTGACACTGTTGCAGGTGTTTTACCTTAAAAAAAATCCCGTTGTTCTATTACGAAAGTTAAAATTATGATTTTATGGCATCTCACCTGAATAAAAAATATAAATGGCTTTATGAATGCCATATATTAATTGGTTAATAAATCCTTTTCGATACTAGAATAATATTAGGCAAGATAAATCCATTAACTATTAGAGATTCAATGCATTGACTTGACTAAAGTTAATGGAAGTCTTTAAACGAATAATATCGCTATATAGGTACTAATCTCGCTAATCGAAGTCATAAAAAACCTTGTTAAAATATTGAGGTGTCTTCATAGATCGTAAATGTTGGAGTTACAATACAGCTGAATGTCTCCTGCCAATATTTCTTATTATCCTGCAGTACCTCTAGATACATCCTAGTCTGTAAGGTCTTCACCAAAATATAGCGATGTAAGCAGACATCAGGGTCAGTGATAGTTAAAATCTTAGCATTTGAGAGTTCCAGTAACAATGCTCGCTCATTCCTCAGTTGAAAACTCATACCGGTCGTAACTCCAGCAGGGGCCGATGAAAACATCTTGCAAGAACAGGCTTTAGTATCAAACTGAGAGAAAATGTCGCTAAGAGTCTATTTATTTAAAATAAGGTCAGGTGAACCTAACAGTTAAAATAACTCCAGAAAGGCTTTTGTCCTATATGAGTCAGATGCAAATCATGTGAACCTAAATATTTGTTATATGAATAACGTTCCTTAAACGTTAATCATTTAAATAAATTATGACCATACAAATATGTAATGGGCATAAAAATATATAAAATAAATTACGAAACTTTGGTTCTGGGCAAGTATTCCATCTGAAGTTACCTTCATTCTTATGTTCTTTAACCAATCAAAGAAATATAAGTATTGCGGGAATTGCAAAAGGATTATTAGCTCATTTCACACAGAAATCACTATTGCGTGATGCATCAATTGAACAAATCAACAAGGGACGAGACTAGGATTCGAACTTACGTCCGAGAGCATCCCAGACGCTGCCTTAATCTACTGAGCTAGGACATGGTATAAAAATTGCAACCAGAAATTCTACTGAATTTACTTGGATCCTGCCGACTCTCCGAGACTCAAACTAGGATTTTACACAATTCCTCCATGCACTCGAAATAATAAAGCAAGCGCGAAGTGGTAGAACGGCCTATTGACATAACTCGAGTGTATAGAGGAATTGTATAAAATCATGGTGTGAACATATGAACAAAGGTAACTGCAGAAGGCCTTTTGGCCCATACGAGGCAACTCCTATCCATAACCACCCAATCCCACTCATATACAAGTCCAATTCACACTTGAAGCAATCGAAGGACCCCCACCTCAATTGTTTGTGTCTCGGAGAGGCTGCAGGATCCAAGTATATTCAATAGAATTTCTGGTTGCAATTCTTATACCATGTCGTAGCTCAGTCGATTAAGGCAGCGTCTGGGACGCTCTTGGACGTAGGTTCGAATCCTCGTCACAACCCTTGTGGATTTCTTAACTATTTACTCCTACAAGGCAGCTCCTATTTATATCCATCCTATCTCATTCATATATATGTCTAACCTACGCAAGAATCAATCAAGGGAATCTACTTCTTTGTTGTTACGCGGTAATTGATTCTATATATCAAGAACACTATTACCGAACCAGTATTTACAAAGGTTTATCCTAAATTCTAATTCATTTATATTCATTGTTTCGTGTTGTATTTTGTTTTGTTACTCCTAACACGCACCCAATTCCTGCCCACCCTTTCACATAAACACCTCCATCATGTCACTACTAAATCTTTGACATATATTGTTTGCCTTCTTTAAGACAATCTTTAAAGACAGAACTTTGGTAAAGTATAAGAACAAAGGTAACTGCAGAAGGCCTATTGGCCCATACGAATCAGCTCCTATATATAACCACCTATATACAAGTCCAACCCAAGTTTGAAACAATCGAGAGACCTCCAACTCCACCACGTTACGCAGTAATTAGTTAACAAAAAAAACCCTATTCCCGAACAAGTATTTACCAAAGTCTTTCATTAATCTAAACTTATCTAACTTATAGTTATTGTTTTGTGTTCTGTCCTGTGATGGTACTATTAATATCCCATTTGTTATGCCCATTCAACCACATAAGAACAAAGGTAACTGCAGAAGGCCTATTGGCCCATACGAGCCAGCTCCTATTTGTAACCACCCAATCCCCCTCATATACATGTTCAACCCACGGTTGAAACAATCGAGGGACCACTCCTCCACTACGTTTCGTTGTAATTGGTTCCACAAATAAACAACCCTGTTACCGAACCAGTATTTACCCAAGTCTTTCTTGAATCTAAACTTATCCAATTTATACCCATTGTTTCGCGTTCTGTCTTGTGTTGATACTTTAAATACTCCATTAATATCCCCTTTGTTATGTCCCTTCATCAACTTGTAAACCTGTCATGTCATCCCTAACTCTTCGCCTTTCCAGTGAATGTCATTTAAGTTTTGGTAATCTTTCTTCATACGAAAGATTTCTAATTTGGGGAATTAACTTTTTCATTCTACGCTGGACACGTTGAAGTGAATTTATTTCCATACTGTTTTACGGCGACCAAAGCTGAACTGCATAATCTAAATGGGGCCTAGCCAGAGAAAGATATAGCTGAAGAACTACACCAGGTGTCTTGTTACTAACGCTCTGATTAATTAATCCCAGTGTCCTATTAGCCTTATTACGATCATTCATGCATTGATCCTTTGATATTCAATTCTTACTAAACATAACTCCCAGATCCCTTTCGCAATCTCAACACCATCCAGCTCCAATCATGTAACTCTATCATCATTACTTAGCCACAAAACTTTTATATTTATCAGCATTAAATTGCATCTGCCAATCTTTTGACCATATCGAAACCCTATTTAGATCAACTTGAAGTGATAATGAGTCTTCTTCCGTGTTAATTTCCCTACCGATTTTTGTATCATCGGCAAATTTGCAAATATTGCTACTCAAACCTGAATCTAAATCATTAATACATATAATAAACAACAGAGGTCCCAAGGCAGAGCCTTGAGGCACTTCCACTAACAACATTATCCCACTCTGACTTAACACAATTTATACTAACTCTGTTTCCGTTTGAAATAGCCATGCCCCAATCTAAATTATTATAGCACCCCCAATACCATGAGCCTCTATTTTTCAATCAGTCTTTCATGTGACACTGTTGCAGGTGTTTTACCTTAAAAAAAATCCCGTTGTTCTATTACGAAAGTTAAAATTATGATTTTATGGCATCTCACCTGAATAAAAAATATAAATGGCTTTATGAATGCCATATATTAATTGGTTAATAAATCCTTTTCGATACTAGAATAATATTAGGCAAGATAAATCCATTAACTATTAGAGATTCAATGCATTGACTTGACTAAAGTTAATGGAAGTCTTTAAACGAATAATATCGCTATATAGGTACTAATCTCGCTAATCGAAGTCATAAAAAACCTTGTTAAAATATTGAGGTGTCTTCATAGATCGTAAATGTTGGAGTTACAATACAGCTGAATGTCTCCTGCCAATATTTCTTATTATCCCGCAGTACCTCTAGATACATCCTAGTCTGTAAGGTCTTCACCAAAATATAGCGATGTAAGCAGACATCAGGGTCAGTGATAGTTAAAATCTTAGCATTTGAGAGTTCCAGTAACAATGCTCGCTCATTCCTCAGTTGAAAACTCATACCGGTCGTAACTCCAGCAGGGGCCGATGAAAACATCTTGCAAGAACAGGCTTTAGTATCAAACTGAGAGAAAATGTCGCTAGGAGTCTATTTATTTAAAATAAGGTCAGGTGAACCTAACAGTTAACATAAGAACATAAGAACATAAGAACAAAGGTAACTGCAGAAGGCCTATTGGCCCATACGAGGCAGCTCCTATTCTATAACCACCCAATCCCACTCATATACTTGTCCAACCCGTGCTTGAAACAATCGAGGGACCCCACCTCCTCAATGTTACGCGGCAATTGGTTCCACAAATCAACAACCCTGTTACTGAACCAGTATTTACCCAAGTCTTTCCTAAATCTAAACTTATTCAATTTATATCCATTGTTTCGTGTTCTGTCCTGTGTTGATACTTTTAATACCCTATTAATATCCCCCCGGTTATGTCCATTCATCCACTTGTAAACCTCTATCATGTCACCCCTAACTCTTCGCCTTTCCAGTGAATGCAACTTAAGCTTTGTTAATCTTTCTTCATATGAAAGATTTCTAATTTGGGGAATTAACTTAGTCATCCTACGCTGGACACGTTCAAGTGAATTTATATCCATTCTATAATATGGCGACCAAAACTGAACTGCATAATCTAAATGGGGCCTAACTAGAGCAAGATATAGCTTGAGAACCACACCAGGTGTCTTGTTACTAACGCTGCGATTAATAAATCCAAGTGTCCGATTTGCCTTATTACGAACATTTATGCATTGATCCTTTTGTTTTAAATTCTTACTAATCATAACTCCCAGATCCCTTTCGCAATCCGACTTCGCAATCACAACACCATCTAGCTCGTATCTTGTAACTCTATCATCATTACCTAACCTCAGAACTTTACATTTATCAGCATTAAACTGCATCTGCCAATCCTTTGACCATTTCAAAACCCTATCTAGATCAACTTGAAGTGATAGTGAGTCCTAAGAACATAAGAACATAAGAACAAAGGTAACTGCAGAAGGCCTATTGGCCCATACGAGGCAGCTCCTATTCTATAACCACCCAATCCCACTCATATACTTGTCCAACCAGTGCTTGAAACAATCGAGGGACCTCACCTCCACAATGTTACGCGGCAATTGGTTCCACAAATCAACAACCCTGTTACTGAACCAGTATTTACCCAAGTCTTTCCTAAATCTAAACTTATCCAATTTATATCCATTGTTTCGTGTTCTGTCCTGTGTTGATACTTTTAATACCCTATTAATATCCCCCCGGTTATGTCCATTCATCCACTTGTAAACCTCTATCATGTCACCCCTAACTCTTCGCCTTTCCAGTGAATGCAACTTAAGCTTTGTTAATCTTTCTTCATATGAAAGATTTCTAATTTGGGGAATTAACTTAGTCATCCTACGCTGGACACGTTCAAGTGAATTTATATCCATTCTATAATATGGCGACCAAAACTGAACTGCATAATCTAAATGGGGCCTAACTAGGGCAAGATATAGCTTGAGAACCACACCAGGTGTCTTGTTACTAACGCTGCGATTAATAAATCCAAGTGTCCGATTTGCCTTATTACGAACATTTATGCATTGATCCTTTTGTTTTAAATTCTTACTAATCATAACTCCCAGATCCCTTTCGCAATCCGACTTCGCAATCACAACACCATCTAGCTCGTATCTTGTAACTCTATCATCATTACCTAACCTCAGAACTTTACATTTATCAGCATTAAACTGCATCTGCCAATCCTTTGACCATTTCAAAACCCTATCTAGATCAACTTGAAGTGATAGTGAGTCCTCCTCCGAATTAATTTCCCTACCGATTTTCGTATCATCGGCAAATTTGCAAATGTTGCTACTCAAACCTGAATCTAAATCATTTATATATATTATAAACAACAGAGGTCCCAGGACAGAGCCTTGAGGCACTCCACTTACAACATTTTCCCACTCTGACTTGATTCCATTTATACTAACTCTCTGTTTCCTTTGGTATAGCCATGCCCTAATCCAGCTTAATATAGCACCCCCAATACCATGAGACTCTATTTTTTTAATCAGTCTTTCATGTGGCACTGTATCAAAAGCTTTGCTAAAGTCAAGGTATACAACATCGCAATCCTTACCACTATCAACTGCCTCAACAATGCTAGAATAAAAAGATAACAAATTTGTTAAACAGTCCTCCTCCGAATTAATTTCCCTACCGATTTTCGTATCATCGGCAAATTTGCAAATGTTGCTACTCAAACCTGAATCTAAATCATTTATATATATTATAAATAACAGAGGTCCCAGGACAGAGCCTTGAGGCACTCCACTTACAACATTTTCCCACTCTGACTTGATTCCATTTATACTAACTCTCTGTTTCCTTTGGTATAGCCATGCCCTAATCCAGCTTAATATAGCACCCCCAATACCATGAGACTCTATTTTTTTTTAATCAGTCTTTCATGTGGCACTGTATCAAAAGCTTTGCTAAAGTCAAGAGTTAAAATAACTCCAGAAAGGCTTTTGTCCTATATGAGTCAGATGCAAATCATGTGAACCTAAATATTTGTTATATGAATAACGTTCCTTAAACGTTAATCATTTAAATAAATTATGACCATACAAATATGTAATGGGCATAAAAATATATAAAATAAATTACGAAACTTTGGTTCTGGGCAAGTATTCCATCTGAAGTTACCTTCATTCTTATGTTCTTTAACCAATCAAAGAAATATAAGTATTGCGGGAATTGCAAAAGGATTATTAGCTCATTTCACACAGAAATCACTATTGCGTGATGCATCAATTGAACAAATCAACAAGGGACGAGACTAGGATTCGAACTTACGTCCGAGAGCATCCCAGACGCTGCCTTAATCTACTGAGCTAGGACATGGTATAAAAATTGCAACCAGAAATTCTACTGAATTTACTTGGATCCTGCCGACTCTCCGAGACTCAAACTAGGATTTTACACAATTCCTCCATGCACTCGAAATAATAAAGCAAGCGCGAAGTGGTAGAACGGCCTATTGACATAACTCGAGTGTATAGAGGAATTGTATAAAATCATGGTGTGAACATATGAACAAAGGTAACTGCAGAAGGCCTTTTGGCCCATACGAGGCAACTCCTATCCATAACCACCCAATCCCACTCATATACAAGTCCAATTCACACTTGAAGCAATCGAAGGACCCCCACCTCAATTGTTTGTGTCTCGGAGAGGCTGCAGGATCCAAGTATATTCAATAGAATTTCTGGTTGCAATTCTTATACCATGTCGTAGCTCAGTCGATTAAGGCAGCGTCTGGGACGCTCTTGGACGTAGGTTCGAATCCTCGTCACAACCCTTGTGGATTTCTTAACTATTTACTCCTACAAGGCAGCTCCTATTTATATCCATCCTATCTCATTCATATATATGTCTAACCTACGCAAGAATCAATCAAGGGAATCTACTTCTTTGTTGTTACGCGGTAATTGATTCTATATATCAAGAACACTATTACCGAACCAGTATTTACAAAGGTTTATCCTAAATTCTAATTCATTTATATTCATTGTTTCGTGTTGTATTTTGTTTTGTTACTCCTAACACGCACCCAATTCCTGCCCACCCTTTCACATAAACACCTCCATCATGTCACTACTAAATCTTTGACATATATTGTTTGCCTTCTTTAAGACAATCTTTAAAGACAGAACTTTGGTAAAGTATAAGAACAAAGGTAACTGCAGAAGGCCTATTGGCCCATACGAATCAGCTCCTATATATAACCACCTATATACAAGTCCAACCCAAGTTTGAAACAATCGAGAGACCTCCAACTCCACCACGTTACGCAGTAATTAGTTAACAAAAAAAACCCTATTCCCGAACAAGTATTTACCAAAGTCTTTCATTAATCTAAACTTATCTAACTTATAGTTATTGTTTTGTGTTCTGTCCTGTGATGGTACTATTAATATCCCATTTGTTATGCCCATTCAACCACATAAGAACAAAGGTAACTGCAGAAGGCCTATTGGCCCATACGAGCCAGCTCCTATTTGTAACCACCCAATCCCCCTCATATACATGTTCAACCCACGGTTGAAACAATCGAGGGACCACTCCTCCACTACGTTTCGTTGTAATTGGTTCCACAAATAAACAACCCTGTTACCGAACCAGTATTTACCCAAGTCTTTCTTGAATCTAAACTTATCCAATTTATACCCATTGTTTCGCGTTCTGTCTTGTGTTGATACTTTAAATACTCCATTAATATTCCCTTTGTTATGTCCCTTCATCAACTTGTAAACCTGTCATGTCATCCCTAACTCTTCGCCTTTCCAGTGAATGTCATTTAAGTTTTGGTAATCTTTCTTCATACGAAAGATTTCTAATTTGGGGAATTAACTTTTTCATTCTACGCTGGACACGTTGAAGTGAATTTATTTTAAATACTGTTTTACGGCGACCAAAGCTGAACTGCATAATCTAAATGGGGCCTAGCCAGAGAAAGATATAGCTGAAGAACTACACCAGGTGTCTTGTTACTAACGCTCTGATTAATTAATCACAGTGTCCTATTAGCCTTATTACGATCATTCATGCATTGATCCTTTGATATTCAATTCTTACTAAACATAACTCCCAGATCCCTTTCGCAATCTCAACACCATCCAGCTCCAATCATGTAACTCTATCATCATTACTTAGCCACAAAACTTTTATATTTATCAGCATTAAATTGCATCTGCCAATCTTTTGACCATATCGAAACCCTATTTAGATCAACTTGAAGTGATAATGAGTCTTCTTCCGTGTTAATTTCCCTACCGATTTTTGTATCATCGGCAAATTTGCAAATATTGCTACTCAAACCTGAATCTAAATCATTAATACATATAATAAACAACAGAGGTCCCAAGGCAGAGCCTTGAGGCATTCCACTAACAACATTATCCCACTCTTACTTAACACAATTTATACTAACTCTGTTTCCGTTTGAAATAGCCATGCCCCAATCTAAATTATTATAGCACCCCCAATACCATGAGCCTCTATTTTTCAATCAGTCTTTCATGTGACACTGTTGCAGGTGTTTTACCTTAAAAAAAATCCCGTTGTTCTATTACGAAAGTTAAAATTATGATTTTATGGCATCTCACCTGAATAAAAAATATAAATGGCTTTATGAATGCCATATATTAATTGGTTAATAAATCCTTTTCGATACTAGAATAATATTAGGCAAGATAAATCCATTAACTATTAGAGATTCAATGCATTGACTTGACTAAAGTTAATGGAAGTCTTTAAACGAATAATATCGCTCTATAGGTACTAATCTCGCTAATCGAAGTCATAAAAAACCTTGTTAAAATATTGAGGTGTCTTCATAGATCGTAAATGTTGGAGTTACAATACAGCTGAATGTCTCCTGCCAATATTTCTTATTATCCCGCAGTACCTCTAGATACATCCTAGTCTGTAAGGTCTTCACCAAAATATAGCGATGTAAGCAGACATCAGGGTCAGTGATAGTTAAAATCTTAGCATTTGAGAGTTCCAGTAACAATGCTCGCTCATTCCTCAGTTGAAAACTCATACCGGTCGTAACTCCAGCAGGGGCCGATGAAAACATCTTGCAAGAACAGGCTTTAGTATCAAACTGAGAGAAAATGTCGCTAGGAGTCTATTTATTTAAAATAAGGTCAGGTGAACCTAACAGTTAAAATAACTCCAGAAAGGCTTTTGTCCTATATGAGTCAGATGCAAATCATGTGAACCTAAATATTTGTTATATGAATAACGTTCCTTAAACGTTAATCATTTAAATAAATTATGACCATACAAATATGTAATGGGCATAAAAATATATAAAATAAATTACGAAACTTTGGTTCTGGGCAAGTATTCCATCTGAAGTTACCTTCATTCTTATGTTCTTTAACCAATCAAAGAAATATAAGTATTGCGGGAATTGCAAAAGGATTATTAGCTCGTTTCACACAGAAATCACTATTGCGTGATGCATCAATTGAACAAATCAACAAGGGACGAGACTAGGATTCGAACTTACGTCCGAGAGCATCCCAGACGCTGCCTTAATCTACTGAGCTAGGACATGGTATAAAAATTGCAACCAGAAATTCTACTGAATTTACTTGGATCCTGCCGACTCTCCGAGACTCAAACTAGGATTTTACACAATTCCTCCATGCACTCGAAATAATAAAGCAAGCGCGAAGTGGTAGAACGGCCTATTGACATAACTCGAGTGTATAGAGGAATTGTATAAAATCATGGTGTGAACATATGAACAAAGGTAACTGCAGAAGGCCTTTTGGCCCATACGAGGCAACTCCTATCCATAACCACCCAATCCCACTCATATACAAGTCCAATTCACACTTGAAGCAATCGAAGGACCCCCACCTCAATTGTTTGTGTCTCGGAGAGGCTGCAGGATCCAAGTATATTTAATAGAATTTCTGGTTGCAATTCTTATACCATGTCGTAGCTCAGTCGATTAAGGCAGCATCTGGGACGCTCTTGGACGTAGGTTCGAATCCTCGTCACAACCCTTGTGGATTTCTTAACTATTTACTCCTACAAGGTAGCTCCTATTTATATCCATCCTATCTCATTCATATATATGTCTAACCTACGCAAGAATCAATCAAGGGAATCTACTTCTTTGTTGTTACGCGGTAATTGATTCTATATATCAAGAACACTATTACCGAACCAGTATTTACAAAGGTTTATCCTAAATTCTAATTCATTTATATTCATTGTTTCGTGTTGTATTTTGTTTTGTTACTCCTAACACGCACCCAATTCCTGCCCACCCTTTCACATAAACACCTCCATCATGTCACTACTAAATCTTTGACATATATTGTTTGCCTTCTTTAAGACAATCTTTAAAGACAGAACTTTGGTAAAGTATAAGAACAAAGGTAACTGCAGAAGGCCTATTGGCCCATACGAATCAGCTCCTATATATAACCACCTATATACAAGTCCAACCCAAGTTTGAAACAATCGAGAGACCTCCAACTCCACCACGTTACGCAGTAATTAGTTAACAAAAAAAACCCTATTCCCGAACAAGTATTTACCAAAGTCTTTCATTAATCTAAACTTATCTAACTTATAGTTATTGTTTTGTGTTCTGTCCTGTGATGGTACTATTAATATCCCATTTGTTATGCCCATTCAACCACATAAGAACAAAGGTAACTGCAGAAGGCCTATTGGCCCATACGAGCCAGCTCCTATTTGTAACCACCCAATCCCCCTCATATACATGTTCAACCCACGGTTGAAACAATCGAGGGACCACTCCTCCACTACGTTTCGTTGTAATTGGTTCCACAAATAAACAACCCTGTTACCGAACCAGTATTTACCCAAGTCTTTCTTGAATCTAAACTTATCCAATTTATACCCATTGTTTCGCGTTCTGTCTTGTGTTGATACTTTAAATACTCCATTAATATCCCCTTTGTTATGTCCCTTCATCAACTTGTAAACCTGTCATGTCATCCCTAACTCTTCGCCTTTCCAGTGAATGTCATTTAAGTTTTGGTAATCTTTCTTCATACGAAAGATTTCTAATTTGGGGAATTAACTTTTTCATTCTACGCTGGACACGTTGAAGTGAATTTATTTTAAATACTGTTTTACGGCGACCAAAGCTGAACTGCATAATCTAAATGGGGCCTAGCCAGAGAAAGATATAGCTGAAGAACTACACCAGGTGTCTTGTTACTAACGCTCTGATTAATTAATCACAGTGTCCTATTAGCCTTATTACGATCATTCATGCATTGATCCTTTGATATTCAATTCTTACTAAACATAACTCCCAGATCCCTTTCGCAATCTCAACACCATCCAGCTCCAATCATGTAACTCTATCATCATTACTTAGCCACAAAACTTTTATATTTATCAGCATTAAATTGCATCTGCCAATCTTTTGACCATATCGAAACCCTATTTAGATCAACTTGAAGTGATAATGAGTCTTCTTCCGTGTTAATTTCCCTACCGATTTTTGTATCATTGGCAAATTTGCAAATATTGCTACTCAAACCTGAATCTAAATCATTAATACATATAATAAACAACAGAGGTCCCAAGGCAGAGCCTTGAGGCATTCCACTAACAACATTATCCCACTCTTACTTAACACAATTTATACTAACTCTGTTTCCGTTTGAAATAGCCATGCCCCAATCTAAATTATTATAGCACCCCCAATACCATGAGCCTCTATTTTTCAATCAGTCTTTCATGTGACACTGTTGCAGGTGTTTTACCTTAAAAAAAATCCCGTTGTTCTATTACGAAAGTTAAAATTATGATTTTATGGCATCTCACCTGAATAAAAAATATAAATGGCTTTATGAATGCCATATATTAATTGGTTAATAAATCCTTTTCGATACTAGAATAATATTAGGCAAGATAAATCCATTAACTATTAGAGATTCAATGCATTGACTTGACTAAAGTTAATGGAAGTCTTTAAACGAATAATATCGCTCTATAGGTACTAATCTCGCTAATCGAAGTCATAAAAAACCTTGTTAAAATATTGAGGTGTCTTCATAGATCGTAAATGTTGGAGTTACAATACAGCTGAATGTCTCCTGCCAATATTTCTTATTATCCCGCAGTACCTCTAGATACATCCTAGTCTGTAAGGTCTTCACCAAAATATAGCGATGTAAGCAGACATCAGGGTCAGTGATAGTTAAAATCTTAGCATTTGAGAGTTCCAGTAACAATGCTCGCTCATTCCTCAGTTGAAAACTCATACCGGTCGTAACTCCAGCAGGGGCCGATGAAAACATCTTGCAAGAACAGGCTTTAGTATCAAACTGAGAGAAAATGTCGCTAGGAGTCTATTTATTTAAAATAAGGTCAGGTGAACCTAACAGTTAAAATAACTCCAGAAAGGCTTTTGTCCTATATGAGTCAGATGCAAATCATGTGAACCTCAATATTTGTTATATGAATAACGTTCCTTAAACGTTAATCATTTAAATAAATTATGACCATACAAATATGTAATGGGCATAAAAATATATAAAATAAATTACGAAACTTTGGTTCTGGGCAAGTATTCCATCTGAAGTTACCTTCATTCTTATGTTCTTTAACCAATCAAAGAAATATAAGTATTGCGGGAATTGCAAAAGGATTATTAGCTCGTTTCACACAGAAATCACTATTGCGTGATGCATCAATTGAACAAATCAACAAGGGACGAGACTAGGATTCGAACTTACGTCCGAGAGCATCCCAGACGCTGCCTTAATCTACTGAGCTAGGACATGGTATAAAAATTGCAACCAGAAATTCTACTGAATTTACTTGGATCCTGCCGACTCTCCGAGACTCAAACTAGGATTTTACACAATTCCTCCATGCACTCGAAATAATAAAGCAAGCGCGAAGTGGTAGAACGGCCTATTGACATAACTCGAGTGTATAGAGGAATTGTATAAAATCATGGTGTGAACATATGAACAAAGGTAACTGCAGAAGGCCTTTTGGCCCATACGAGGCAACTCCTATCCATAACCACCCAATCCCACTCATATACAAGTCCAATTCACACTTGAAGCAATCGAAGGACCCCCACCTCAATTGTTTGTGTCTCGGAGAGGCTGCAGGATCCAAGTATATTTAATAGAATTTCTGGTTGCAATTCTTATACCATGTCGTAGCTCAGTCGATTAAGGCAGCATCTGGGACGCTCTTGGACGTAGGTTCGAATCCTCGTCACAACCCTTGTGGATTTCTTAACTATTTACTCCTACAAGGTAGCTCCTATTTATATCCATCCTATCTCATTCATATATATGTCTAACCTACGCAAGAATCAATCAAGGGAATCTACTTCTTTGTTGTTACGCGGTAATTGATTCTATATATCAAGAACACTATTACCGAACCAGTATTTACAAAAGTTTATCCTAAATTCTAATTCATTTATATTCATTGTTTCGTGTTGTATTTTGTTTTGTTACTCCTAACACGCACCCAATTCCTGCCCACCCTTTCACATAAACACCTCCATCATGTCACTACTAAATCTTTGACATATATTGTTTGCCTTCTTTAAGACAATCTTTAAAGACAGAACTTTGGTAAAGTATAAGAACAAAGGTAACTGCAGAAGGCCTATTGGCCCATACGAATCAGCTCCTATATATAACCACCTATATACAAGTCCAACCCAAGTTTGAAACAATCGAGAGACCTCCAACTCCACCACGTTACGCAGTAATTAGTTAACAAAAAAAACCCTATTCCCGAACAAGTATTTACCAAAGTCTTTCATTAATCTAAACTTATCTAACTTATAGTTATTGTTTTGTGTTCTGTCCTGTGATGGTACTATTAATATCCCATTTGTTATGCCCATTCAACCACATAAGAACAAAGGTAACTGCAGAAGGCCTATTGGCCCATACGAGCCAGCTCCTATTTGTAACCACCCAATCCCCCTCATATACATGTTCAACCCACGGTTGAAACAATCGAGGGACCACTCCTCCACTACGTTTCGTTGTAATTGGTTCCACAAATAAACAACCCTGTTACCGAACCAGTATTTACCCAAGTCTTTCTTGAATCTAAACTTATCCAATTTATACCCATTGTTTCGCGTTCTGTCTTGTGTTGATACTTTAAATACTCCATTAATATTCCCTTTGTTATGTCCCTTCATCAACTTGTAAACCTGTCATGTCATCCCTAACTCTTCGCCTTTCCAGTGAATGTCATTTAAGTTTTGGTAATCTTTCTTCATACGAAAGATTTCTAATTTGGGGAATTAACTTTTTCATTCTACGCTGGACACGTTGAAGTGAATTTATTTTAAATACTGTTTTACGGCGACCAAAGCTGAACTGCATAATCTAAATGGGGCCTAGCCAGAGAAAGATATAGCTGAAGAACTACACCAGGTGTCTTGTTACTAACGCTCTGATTAATTAATCACAGTGTCCTATTAGCCTTATTACGATCATTCATGCATTGATCCTTTGATATTCAATTCTTACTAAGCATAACTCCCAGATCCCTTTCGCAATCTCAACACCATCCAGCTCCAATCATGTAACTCTATCATCATTACTTAGCCACAAAACTTTTATATTTATCAGCATTAAATTGCATCTGCCAATCTTTTGACCATATCGAAACCCTATTTAGATCAACTTGAAGTGATAATGAGTCTTCTTCCGTGTTAATTTCCCTACCGATTTTTGTATCATCGGCAAATTTGCAAATATTGCTACTCAAACCTGAATCTAAATCATTAATACATATAATAAACAACAGAGGTCCCAAGGCAGAGCCTTGAGGCATTCCACTAACAACATTATCCCACTCTTACTTAACACAATTTATACTAACTCTGTTTCCGTTTGAAATAGCCATGCCCCAATCTAAATTATTATAGCACCCCCAATACCATGAGCCTCTATTTTTCAATCAGTCTTTCATGTGACACTGTTGCAGGTGTTTTACCTTAAAAAAAATCCCGTTGTTCTATTACGAAAGTTAAAATTATGATTTTATGGCATCTCACCTGAATAAAAAATATAAATGGCTTTATGAATGCCATATATTAATTGGTTAATAAATCCTTTTCGATACTAGAATAATATTAGGCAAGATAAATCCATTAACTATTAGAGATTCAATGCATTGACTTGACTAAAGTTAATGGAAGTCTTTAAACGAATAATATCGCTCTATAGGTACTAATCTCGCTAATCGAAGTCATAAAAAACCTTGTTAAAATATTGAGGTGTCTTCATAGATCGTAAATGTTGGAGTTACAATACAGCTGAATGTCTCCTGCCAATATTTCTTATTATCCCGCAGTACCTCTAGATACATCCTAGTCTGTAAGGTCTTCACCAAAATATAGCGATGTAAGCAGACATCAGGGTCAGTGATAGTTAAAATCTTAGCATTTGAGAGTTCCAGTAACAATGCTCGCTCATTCCTCAGTTGAAAACTCATACCGGTCGTAACTCCAGCAGGGGCCGATGAAAACATCTTGCAAGAACAGGCTTTAGTATCAAACTGAGAGAAAATGTCGCTAGGAGTCTATTTATTTAAAATAAGGTCAGGTGAACCTAACAGTTAAAATAACTCCAGAAAGGCTTTTGTCCTATATGAGTCAGATGCAAATCATGTGAACCTAAATATTTGTTATATGAATAACGTTCCTTAAACGTTAATCATTTAAATAAATTATGACCATACAAATATGTAATGGGCATAAAAATATATAAAATAAATTACGAAACTTTGGTTCTGGGCAAGTATTCCATCTGAAGTTACCTTCATTCTTATGTTCTTTAACCAATCAAAGAAATATAAGTATTGCGGGAATTGCAAAAGGATTATTAGCTCATTTCACACAGAAATCACTATTGCGTGATGCATCAATTGAACAAATCAACAAGGGACGAGACTAGGATTCGAACTTACGTCCGAGAGCATCCCAGACGCTGCCTTAATCTACTGAGCTAGGACATGGTATAAAAATTGCAACCAGAAATTCTACTGAATTTACTTGGATCCTGCCGACTCTCCGAGACTCAAACTAGGATTTTACACAATTCCTCCATGCACTCGAAATAATAAAGCAAGCGCGAAGTGGTAGAACGGCCTATTGACATAACTCGAGTGTATAGAGGAATTGTATAAAATCATGGTGTGAACATATGAACAAAGGTAACTGCAGAAGGCCTTTTGGCCCATACGAGGCAACTCCTATCCATAACCACCCAATCCCACTCATATACAAGTCCAATTCACACTTGAAGCAATCGAAGGACCCCCACCTCAATTGTTTGTGTCTCGGAGAGGCTGCAGGATCCAAGTATATTTAATAGAATTTCTGGTTGCAATTCTTATACCATGTCGTAGCTCAGTCGATTAAGGCAGCATCTGGGACGCTCTTGGACGTAGGTTCGAATCCTCGTCACAACCCTTGTGGATTTCTTAACTATTTACTCCTACAAGGCAGCTCCTATTTATATCCATCCTATCTCATTCATATATATGTCTAACCTACGCAAGAATCAATCAAGGGAATCTACTTCTTTGTTGTTACGCGGTAATTGATTCTATATATCAAGAACACTATTACCGAACCAGTATTTACAAAGGTTTATCCTAAATTCTAATTCATTTATATTCATTGTTTCGTGTTGTATTTTGTTTTGTTACTCCTAACACGCACCCAATTCCTGCCCACCCTTTCACATAAACACCTCCATCATGTCACTACTAAATCTTTGACATATATTGTTTGCCTTCTTTAAGACAATCTTTAAAGACAGAACTTTGGTAAAGTATAAGAACAAAGGTAACTGCAGAAGGCCTATTGGCCCATACGAATCAGCTCCTATATATAACCACCTATATACAAGTCCAACCCAAGTTTGAAACAATCGAGAGACCTCCAACTCCACCACGTTACGCAGTAATTAGTTAACAAAAAAAACCCTATTCCCGAACAAGTATTTACCAAAGTCTTTCATTAATCTAAACTTATCTAACTTATAGTTATTGTTTTGTGTTCTGTCCTGTGATGGTACTATTAATATCCCATTTGTTATGCCCATTCAACCACATAAGAACAAAGGTAACTGCAGAAGGCCTATTGGCCCATACGAGCCAGCTCCTATTTGTAACCACCCAATCCCCCTCATATACATGTTCAACCCACGGTTGAAACAATCGAGGGACCACTCCTCCACTACGTTTCGTTGTAATTGGTTCCACAAATAAACAACCCTGTTACCGAACCAGTATTTACCCAAGTCTTTCTTGAATCTAAACTTATCCAATTTATACCCATTGTTTCGCGTTCTGTCTTGTGTTGATACTTTAAATACTCCATTAATATCCCCTTTGTTATGTCCCTTCATCAACTTGTAAACCTGTCATGTCATCCCTAACTCTTCGCCTTTCCAGTGAATGTCATTTAAGTTTTGGTAATCTTTCTTCATACGAAAGATTTCTAATTTGGGGAATTAACTTTTTCATTCTACGCTGGACACGTTGAAGTGAATTTATTTTAAATACTGTTTTACGGCGACCAAAGCTGAACTGCATAATCTAAATGGGGCCTAGCCAGAGAAAGATATAGCTGAAGAACTACACCAGGTGTCTTGTTACTAACGCTCTGATTAATTAATCACAGTGTCCTATTAGCCTTATTACGATCATTCATGCATTGATCCTTTGATATTCAATTCTTACTAAACATAACTCCCAGATCCCTTTCGCAATCTCAACACCATCCAGCTCCAATCATGTAACTCTATCATCATTACTTAGCCACAAAACTTTTATATTTATCAGCATTAAATTGCATCTGCCAATCTTTTGACCATATCGAAACCCTATTTAGATCAACTTGAAGTGATAATGAGTCTTCTTCCGTGTTAATTTCCCTACCGATTTTTGTATCATCGGCAAATTTGCAAATATTGCTACTCAAACCTGAATCTAAATCATTAATACATATAATAAACAACAGAGGTCCCAAGGCAGAGCCTTGAGGCATTCCACTAACAACATTATCCCACTCTTACTTAACACAATTTATACTAACTCTGTTTCCGTTTGAAATAGCCATGCCCCAATCTAAATTATTATAGCACCCCCAATACCATGAGCCTCTATTTTTCAATCAGTCTTTCATGTGACACTGTTGCAGGTGTTTTACCTTAAAAAAAATCCCGTTGTTCTATTACGAAAGTTAAAATTATGATTTTATGGCATCTCACCTGAATAAAAAATATAAATGGCTTTATGAATGCCATATATTAATTGGTTAATAAATCCTTTTCGATACTAGAATAATATTAGGCAAGATAAATCCATTAACTATTAGAGATTCAATGCATTGACTTGACTAAAGTTAATGGAAGTCTTTAAACGAATAATATCGCTATATAGGTACTAATCTCGCTAATCGAAGTCATAAAAAACCTTGTTAAAATATTGAGGTGTCTTCATAGATCGTAAATGTTGGAGTTACAATACAGCTGAATGTCTCCTGCCAATATTTCTTATTATCCCGCAGTACCTCTAGATACATCCTAGTCTGTAAGGTCTTCACCAAAATATAGCGATGTAAGCAGACATCAGGGTCAGTGATAGTTAAAATCTTAGCATTTGAGAGTTCCAGTAACAATGCTCGCTCATTCCTCAGTTGAAAACTCATACCGGTCGTAACTCCAGCAGGGGCCGATGAAAACATCTTGCAAGAACAGGCTTTAGTATCAAACTGAGAGAAAATGTCGCTAGGAGTCTATTTATTTAAAATAAGGTCAGGTGAACCTAACAGTTAAAATAAGAACATAAGAACATAAGAACAAAGGTAACTGCAGAAGGCCTATTGGCCCATACGAGGCAGCTCCTATTCTATAACCACCCAATCCCACTCATATACTTGTCCAACCCGTGCTTGAAACAATCGAGGGACCCCACCTCCTCAATGTTACGCGGCAATTGGTTCCACAAATCAACAACCCTGTTACTGAACCAGTATTTACCCAAGTCTTTCCTAAATCTAAACTTATTCAATTTATATCCATTGTTTCGTGTTCTGTCCTGTGTTGATACTTTTAATACCCTATTAATATCCCCCCGGTTATGTCCATTCATCCACTTGTAAACCTCTATCATGTCACCCCTAACTCTTCGCCTTTCCAGTGAATGCAACTTAAGCTTTGTTAATCTTTCTTCATATGAAAGATTTCTAATTTGGGGAATTAACTTAGTCATCCTACGCTGGACACGTTCAAGTGAATTTATATCCATTCTATAATATGGCGACCAAAACTGAACTGCATAATCTAAATGGGGCCTAACTAGAGCAAGATATAGCTTGAGAACCACACCAGGTGTCTTGTTACTAACGCTGCGATTAATAAATCCAAGTGTCCGATTTGCCTTATTACGAACATTTATGCATTGATCCTTTTGTTTTAAATTCTTACTAATCATAACTCCCAGATCCCTTTCGCAATCCGACTTCGCAATCACAACACCATCTAGCTCGTATCTTGTAACTCTATCATCATTACCTAACCTCAGAACTTTACATTTATCAGCATTAAACTGCATCTGCCAATCCTTTGACCATTTCAAAACCCTATCTAGATCAACTTGAAGTGATAGTGAGTCCTAAGAACATAAGAACATAAGAACAAAGGTAACTGCAGAAGGCCTATTGGCCCATACGAGGCAGCTCCTATTCTATAACCACCCAATCCCACTCATATACTTGTCCAACCAGTGCTTGAAACAATCGAGGGACCTCACCTCCACAATGTTACGCGGCAATTGGTTCCACAAATCAACAACCCTGTTACTGAACCAGTATTTACCCAAGTCTTTCCTAAATCTAAACTTATCCAATTTATATCCATTGTTTCGTGTTCTGTCCTGTGTTGATACTTTTAATACCCTATTAATATCCCCCCGGTTATGTCCATTCATCCACTTGTAAACCTCTATCATGTCACCCCTAACTCTTCGCCTTTCCAGTGAATGCAACTTAAGCTTTGTTAATCTTTCTTCATATGAAAGATTTCTAATTTGGGGAATTAACTTAGTCATCCTACGCTGGACACGTTCAAGTGAATTTATATCCATTCTATAATATGGCGACCAAAACTGAACTGCATAATCTAAATGGGGCCTAACTAGGGCAAGATATAGCTTGAGAACCACACCAGGTGTCTTGTTACTAACGCTGCGATTAATAAATCCAAGTGTCCGATTTGCCTTATTACGAACATTTATGCATTGATCCTTTTGTTTTAAATTCTTACTAATCATAACTCCCAGATCCCTTTCGCAATCCGACTTCGCAATCACAACACCATCTAGCTCGTATCTTGTAACTCTATCATCATTACCTAACCTCAGAACTTTACATTTATCAGCATTAAACTGCATCTGCCAATCCTTTGACCATTTCAAAACCCTATCTAGATCAACTTGAAGTGATAGTGAGTCCTCCTCCGAATTAATTTCCCTACCGATTTTCGTATCATCGGCAAATTTGCAAATGTTGCTACTCAAACCTGAATCTAAATCATTTATATATATTATAAACAACAGAGGTCCCAGGACAGAGCCTTGAGGCACTCCACTTACAACATTTTCCCACTCTGACTTGATTCCATTTATACTAACTCTCTGTTTCCTTTGGTATAGCCATGCCCTAATCCAGCTTAATATAGCACCCCCAATACCATGAGACTCTATTTTTTTAATCAGTCTTTCATGTGGCACTGTATCAAAAGCTTTGCTAAAGTCAAGGTATACAACATCGCAATCCTTACCACTATCAACTGCCTCAACAATGCTAGAATAAAAAGATAACAAATTTGTTAAACAGTCCTCCTCCGAATTAATTTCCCTACCGATTTTCGTATCATCGGCAAATTTGCAAATGTTGCTACTCAAACCTGAATCTAAATCATTTATATATATTATAAATAACAGAGGTCCCAGGACAGAGCCTTGAGGCACTCCACTTACAACATTTTCCCACTCTGACTTGATTCCATTTATACTAACTCTCTGTTTCCTTTGGTATAGCCATGCCCTAATCCAGCTTAATATAGCACCCCCAATACCATGAGACTCTATTTTTTTTTAATCAGTCTTTCATGTGGCACTGTATCAAAAGCTTTGCTAAAGTCAAGAGTTAAAATAACTCCAGAAAGGCTTTTGTCCTATATGAGTCAGATGCAAATCATGTGAACCTAAATATTTGTTATATGAATAACGTTCCTTAAACGTTAATCATTTAAATAAATTATGACCATACAAATATGTAATGGGCATAAAAATATATAAAATAAATTACGAAACTTTGGTTCTGGGCAAGTATTCCATCTGAAGTTACCTTCATTCTTATGTTCTTTAACCAATCAAAGAAATATAAGTATTGCGGGAATTGCAAAAGGATTATTAGCTCATTTCACACAGAAATCACTATTGCGTGATGCATCAATTGAACAAATCAACAAGGGACGAGACTAGGATTCGAACTTACGTCCGAGAGCATCCCAGACGCTGCCTTAATCTACTGAGCTAGGACATGGTATAAAAATTGCAACCAGAAATTCTACTGAATTTACTTGGATCCTGCCGACTCTCCGAGACTCAAACTAGGATTTTACACAATTCCTCCATGCACTCGAAATAATAAAGCAAGCGCGAAGTGGTAGAACGGCCTATTGACATAACTCGAGTGTATAGAGGAATTGTATAAAATCATGGTGTGAACATATGAACAAAGGTAACTGCAGAAGGCCTTTTGGCCCATACGAGGCAACTCCTATCCATAACCACCCAATCCCACTCATATACAAGTCCAATTCACACTTGAAGCAATCGAAGGACCCCACCTCAATTGTTTGTGTCTCGGAGAGGCTGCAGGATCCAAGTATATTCAATAGAATTTCTGGTTGCAATTCTTATACCATGTCGTAGCTCAGTCGATTAAGGCAGCGTCTGGGACGCTCTTGGACGTAGGTTCGAATCCTCGTCACAACCCTTGTGGATTTCTTAACTATTTACTCCTACAAGGCAGCTCCTATTTATATCCATCCTATCTCATTCATATATATGTCTAACCTACGCAAGAATCAATCAAGGGAATCTACTTCTTTGTTGTTACGCGGTAATTGATTCTATATATCAAGAACACTATTACCGAACCAGTATTTACAAAGGTTTATCCTAAATTCTAATTCATTTATATTCATTGTTTCGTGTTGTATTTTGTTTTGTTACTCCTAACACGCACCCAATTCCTGCCCACCCTTTCACATAAACACCTCCATCATGTCACTACTAAATCTTTGACATATATTGTTTGCCTTCTTTAAGACAATCTTTAAAGACAGAACTTTGGTAAAGTATAAGAACAAAGGTAACTGCAGAAGGCCTATTGGCCCATACGAATCAGCTCCTATATATAACCACCTATATACAAGTCCAACCCAAGTTTGAAACAATCGAGAGACCTCCAACTCCACCACGTTACGCAGTAATTAGTTAACAAAAAAACCCTATTCCCGAACAAGTATTTACCAAAGTCTTTCATTAATCTAAACTTATCTAACTTATAGTTATTGTTTGTGTTCTGTCCTGTGATGGTACTATTAATATCCCATTTGTTATGCCCATTCAACCACATAAGAACAAAGGTAACTGCAGAAGGCCTATTGGCCCATACGAGCCAGCTCCTATTTGTAACCACCCAATCCCCTCATATACATGTTCAACCCACGGTTGAAACAATCGAGGGACCACTCCTCCACTACGTTTCGTTGTAATTGTTCCACCAAATAACAACCCGTTACCGAACCAGTATTTACCCAAGTCTTTCTTGAATCTAAACTTTCCAATTTATACCCATTGTTTCGCGTTCTGTCTTGTGTTGATACTTTAAATACTCATTAATATTCCTTTGTTATGTCCTTCATCAACTTGTAAACCTGTCATGTCATCCCTAACTCTTCGCCTTTCCAGTGAATGTCATTTAAGTTTTGGTAATCTTTCTTCATACGAAAGATTTCTAATTTGGGGAATTAACTTTTTCATTCTACGCTGGACACGTTGAAGTGAATTTATTTTAAATACTGTTTTACGGCGACCAAAGCTGAACTGCATAATCTAAATGGGGCCTAGCCAGAGAAAGATATAGCTGAAGAACTACACCAGGTGTCTTGTTACTAACGCTCTGATTAATTAATCACAGTGTCCTATTAGCCTTATTACGATCATTCATGCATTGATCCTTTGATATTCAATTCTTACTAAGCATAACTCCCAGATCCCTTTCGCAATCTCAACACCATCCAGCTCCAATCATGTAACTCTATCATCATTACTTAGCACAAAACTTTTATATTTATCAGCATTAAATTGCCATCTGCCATCTTTGACCATATCGAAACCATATTAGATCAACTTGAAGTGATAATGAGTCTTCTTCCGTGTTAATTTCCCTACCGATTTTTGTATCATCGGCAAATTTGCAATATTGCTACTCAAACCTGAATCTAAAATCATTAATACATATAATAAACAACAGAGGTCCCAAGGCAGAGCCTTGAGGCATTCCACTAACAACATTATCCCACTCTTACCTTAACACAATTTATACTAAATCTGTTTCCGTTTGAAATAGCCATGCCCCCAATCTAAATTATTATAGCACCCCCAATACCATGAGCCTCTATTTTTCAATCAGTCTTTCATGTGACACTGTTGCAGGTGTTTTACCTTAAAAAAAAATCCCGTTGTTCTATTACGAAAGTTAAAATTATGATTTTATGGCATCTCACCTGAATAAAAAATATAAATGGCTTTATGAATGCCATATATTAATTGGTTAATAAATCCTTTTCGCTACTAGAATAATATTAGGCAAGATAAATCCATTAAACTATTAGAGATTCAATGCATTGACTTGACTAAAGTAATGGAAGTCTTTAAACGAATAATATCGCTCTATAGGTACTAATCTCGCTAATCGAAGTCATAAAAAACCTTGTTAAAATATTGAGGTGTCTTCATAGATCGTAAATGTTGGAGTACAATACAGCTGAATGTCTCCCTGCCAATATTTCTTATTATCCCGCAGTACCTCTAGATACATCCTAGTCTGTAAGGTCTTCACCAAAATATAGCGATGTAAGCAGACATCAGGGTCAGTGATAGTTAAAATCTTAGCATTTGAGAGTTCCAGTAACAATGCTCGCTCATTCCTCAGTTGAAAACTCATTACCGGTCGTAACTCCAGCAGGGGCCGATGACAACATCTTGCAAGAACAGGCTTTAGTATCAAACTGAGAGAAAATGTCGCTAGGAGTCTATTTATTTAAAATAAGGTCAGGTGAACCTAACAGTTAAAATAACTCCAGAAAGGCTTTTGTCCTATATGAGTCAGATGCAAATCATGTGAACCTAAATATTTGTTATATGAATAACGTTCCTTAAACGTTAATCATTTAAATAAATTATGACCATACAAATATGTAATGGGCATAAAAATATATAAAATAAATTACGAAACTTTGGTTCTGGGCAAGTATTCCATCTGAAGTTACCTTCATTCTTATGTTCTTTAACCAATCAAAGAAATATAAGTATTGCGGGATTGCAAAAGGGATTAATTAGCTCATTTCACACAGAAATCACTATTGCGTGATGCATCAATTGAACAAATTCAACAAGGGACGAGACTAGGATTCGAACTTACGTCCGAGAGCATCCCAGACGCTGCCTTAATCTACTGAGCTAGGACATGGTATAAAAATTGCAACCAGAAATTCTACTGAATTTACTTGGATCCTGCCGACTCTCCGAGACTCAAACTAGGATTTGTACACAATTCCTCCATGCACTCGAAATAATAAAGCAAGCGCGAAGTGGTAGAACGGCCTATTGACATAACTCGAGTGTATAGAGGAATTTGTATAAATCATGGTGTGAACATATGAACAAAGGTAAACTGCAGAAGGCCTTTTGGCCCATACGAGGCAACTCCTATCCATAACCACCCAATCCCACTCATATACAAGTCCAATTCACACTTGAAGCAATCGAAGGACCCCCACCTCAATGTTTTGTGTCTCGGAGAGGCTGCAGGATCCAAGTATATTTAATAGAATTCTGGTTGCAATTCTTATACCATGTCGTAGCTCAGTCGATTAAGGCAGCATCTGGGACGCTCTTGGACGTAGGTTCGAATCCTCGTCACAACCCTTGTGGATTTCTTAACTATTTACTCCTACAAGGTAGCTCCTATTTATATCCATCCTATCTCATTCATATATATGTCTAACCTACGCAAGAATCAATCAAGGGAATCTACTTCTTTGTTGTTACGCGGTAATTGATTCTATATATCAAGAACACTATTACCGAACCAGTATTTACAAAGGTTTATCCTAAATTCTAAATCATTTATATTCATTGTTTCGTGTTGTATTTTGTTTTGTTACTCCTAACACGCACCCAATTCCTGCCCACCCATTTCACATAAACACCTCCATCATGTCACTACTAAATCTTTGACATATATTGTTTGCCTTCTTTAAGACAATCTTTAAAGACAGAACTTTGGTAAAGTATAAGAACAAAGGTAACTGCAGAAGGCCTATTGGCCCATACGAATCAGCTCCTATATATAACCACCTATATACAAGTCCAACCCAAGTTTGAAACAATCGAGAGACCTCCAACTCCACCACGTTACGCAGTAATTAGTTAACAAAAAAAACCCTATTCCCGAACAAGTATTTACCAAAGTCTTTCATTAATCTAAACTTATCTAACTTATAGTTATTGTTTTGTGTTCTGTCCTGTGATGGTACTATTAATATCCCATTTGTTATGCCCATTCAACCACATAAGAACAAAGGTAACTGCAGAAGGCCTATTGGCCATACGAGCCAGCTCCTATTTGTAACCACCCAATCCCCCTCATATACATGTTCAACCCACGGTTGAAACAATCGAGGGACCACTCCTCCACTACGTTTCGTTGTAATTGGTTCCACAAATAAAACCCTGTTACCGAACCAGTATTTACCCAAGTCTTTCTTGAATCTAAACTTATCCAATTTATACCCATTGTTTCGCGTTCTGTCTTGTGTTGATACTTTAAATACTCCATTAATATCCCCTTTGTTATGTCCCTTCATCAACTTGTAAACCTGTCATGTCATCCCTAACTCTTCGCCTTTCCAGTGAATGTCATTTAAGTTTTGGTAATCTTTCTTCATACGAAAGATTTCTAATTTGGGGAATTAACTTTTTCATTCTACGCTGGACACGTTGAAGTGAATTTATTTTAAATACTGTTTTACGGCGACCAAAGCTGAACTGCATAATCTAAATGGGGCCTAGCCAGAGAAAGATATAGCTGAAGAACTACACCAGGTGTCTTGTTACTAACGCTCTGATTAATTAATCACAGTGTCCTATTAGCCTTATTACGATCATTCATGCATTGATCCTTTGATATTCAATTCTTACTAAACATAACTCCAGATCCCTTTCGCAATCTCAACACCATCCAGCTCCAATCATGTAACTCTATCATCATTACTTAGCCACAAAACTTTTATATTATCAGCATTAAATTGCATCTGCCAATCTTTTGACCATATCGAAACCCTATTTAGATCAACTTGAAGTGATAATGAGTCTTCTTCCGTGTTAATTTCCCTACCGATTTTTGTATCATTGGCAAATTTGCAAATATTGCTACTCAAACCTGAATCTAAATCATTAATACATATAATAAACAACAGAGGTCCCAAGGCAGAGCCTTGAGGCATTCCACTAACAACATTATCCCACTCTTACTTAACACAATTTATACTAACTCTGTTTCCGTTTGAAATAGCCATGCCCCAATCTAAATTATTAT